>NW_028270144.1:1938528-2238528 GCF_037043375.1 Chiloscyllium plagiosum | reverse complement strand
ACATTGAATACTAGAATATAAATATAGTATTAGATTTCAGGGAATGAATAGCCAATTTTGACTCCAATACCACCCAAAAGAACATGCTTTCAATTAAATATACATCAAACGTGCAGATACAACCTGGACCTCCATTTGGATTCAACTTTAAAAAATCATTGGTAGTATATGGAATTAGCACTGTATGGTCACTTTGTTGTCATATGAAACTTTATGCTGCAAGTCAACACTTGAGGAAAGGGCCAACTGTGCTGCTCTCCTAAATTTGCATCTGACCGTAATACTGATCTTGTTACAAACTGGCAGTGACTGTCTGGGCTAAATGCATATATAAGGTGGCCACTCTAAATATAATTAAAAGGATGTCAGTAACTCAGGACAGGTAACACAAAGGAAGATGGTTGACGTTGTTTGAGGTCAGTCATCATAGCTCTACATCATCTCTGCAGGAGTTCCTCAGGATAGTGTCCTAGGCCCCACCTAGTTGCTTCAGTTGCTTCAATGACCTTCAATTGTAAAGCCAATGATTGCACATGTTCAGCACCATTTGTGACTCGGAAAAAGTGAAAACTGCAAATACTGGAGATCAGAGTCAAGTGTGTGGTGCTGGAAAAGCGCAGCAGGTCAGGCAGCATCCAAGGAGCAGGAGGATCGACATTTCGGGCATAAGCCCTTCATCAGGAATAAGGCCTCACTGGGCCAAAGGGCCTCTTTTCTATGGTATGATACTGAAGAGAGAATCTAACCATTGCCTCTTGATATGCAAATGGTATTACCATTGCTGAATCCCACACTAACATAATGGGAATTCACCAGAAACTAAACTGGACTAGCCATATACTTTGTCTACAAGGGAGGTCAGGAGCTAGGAATTGTGACAAATAACTCACCTCCTGACTCCCCAAAGCCTATTCACCATCTACAAGACAAGTCAGGGCTGTGATGGAATAATGAGGAGAAAGTGAGTTCTGCAGATGCTGGAGATCAGAGCTGAAAATGTGTTGCTGGAACAGCGCAGCAGGTCAGGCAGCATCCAGGGAACAGGAGAATCGACGTTTCGGGCACAAGCCCTTCAGTTGCCTGAATGTTGCAGCTCCAACAACATGGTGGCTCAGTGGTTAGCCTCACAGCGCCAGGAACCCGGGTTCAATTCCATCTGTCTGTTTGGAGTTTGCCCATTCTCCCAGTGTCAGGGGAGATTTCCTCTGGGCACAATCCAGTTTCCAAAGATGCACAGGCTACGTGAATTAGCCATGCTAAATTGCCCATAATGTTCAGGGATGTGTAAGTTAGGTACATCCATCAGGGGTAAAATGTAGAGTAATAGGGTAGGGGATTGGGTCTGGGTGAGTTGGTGTGGTCTTGTTCAGCCAAGAGGCCTGTTTCCATACTGAAAGGATTCTACATAGTCTGACACCAACCTGGATAAAGAGCCAACTTGATTGGCACAAGATTAGACCATTCGGTTTTTCTGCTACTGATGCTCAGTATTGCACATTTAAAGATACAGTACAGAAATTCACCAAGGTTCCTTGGAAAACACTGATTCAAGCTCATGACAAACATTGCCTCAAAGGGTGAGGGTAGCAGATGCATGGGAACACCACCACCTGCAAATTCCCCTCCAAGTCACAAACTACAGGGAAAGCGGTGGTCTAGTGGTATTATCACTGGATTGTTAATCCAGAAACCCAGATAATGTTCTGGGGACCTGGGCTCAAATCCCACCAAGGCAGATGGTGCAATTTGAATTCAATAGAAAAAGAAAAACCAAACCTGGAATTAAGAGTGTAATGATGACCATGAATTCATTACCGATTGTCAGAAAAACCCATCTGGTTCACTAATGTGCTTTAGGGAAGGAACTGCCATCGTTACCTGCAAGTGATTCCAAACCCACAATGTGGTCAACTCTTAACTGCCCTCTGGGCAATTAGGGATTGGTAATAAATGCTGCCTAACCAGCAATGCCCTCATCCTGTAAATTAATAAAAAAAGCCTTATTCCTTCGCTGTCACTGGGTCAAAATCCTGTTATCTCCTCCCCCAACCCCTCCCCAACATCCAACATTGACACCAAATGGACTGTAGCAGTTCAAGATGCAACTCACCAGCACTCTCTCATGGACAATTATGGATGGAAGTTAAATGCTGGCCTAGCCAAAGCCCACACACCTGAATGCAAAAAAAAATGCAGGTGTAAAGACAGTGTAACTATAATTTTGTGAAGATCAGCTGGTACCTCAAAATAAATGCTCCCACTGGTTTAACACACATGCAAATCAGCAGACCAGCAGCAACCACTGAAACACATGAGCCCCCTTACAAGTTTCCTTGGACAAAGAACAAAATGTTCAGCCTTCCAAGCCTACGCTGGCCTTAGAAAATTTAACAGCAGGCTAGCACTAGCATAAGTGTCTAACTTAAATAAGGTATAAAGCTACTTTTTCTAAAGCATGGAAAACACATTTATATTTTGTCAGATCGGCTCACATCACAGTTATCACCAGAGCCCAGAGGTTAAGAGATCAAATTCTAGACAAAACTTTCAGTGCATAATCTTAGCAACATAATCTTTGTTGTGGAAAAGGGTTGTCCTTGATGCAAAATATTAAATTAAGAATCCTTGTAGATCAGATGTGTATTAAAAGATTCAATGCCATTGTTACTAGCTCATCCTCTTATTGTTGGCATTCTCTCGGGTATGAATGTGCTGATTAACCTTGTGTCTCATCTCAGCTTTGAGTGTTGTCGTGGGCTGGGTCAGAGTTGCCCAATAATAGCTAGCCTACAACAATCGTTTTCAAATCATGAAGTGCTGCACTGTTTGCCTTTTGCACCTTCCTTCTATTTCTCTGAAAAGATAACCGAAGTCAAATAAATGGTTGAAGTACTTCATTAAATTTTATCAACATATAAGGCACTGATTGATTGGATCACATATCTCAATCAGTACAAAAATGTTTGTGCATAGTATGAAACAATGCATTATTATGCTTCAGCAATCACTGGGTTATTTTGTTCAATCTGAAACAGTAACTCCCAGCTACATTTTAACTTTATTGCACCTTCGATGTCAGTTTGCCTCATGCACTTCAAAATCTTGACTTCTGTCAGTACATCATTCCCCTCCGAAATGGAAGAACATCTTGCTAAATGTTGACAGATGACCTTCAATCAAAAGGATTAATTAATGGCCTGGCAACAAACACATTTGCACAGATGAACCATAAACTCTTGGCACTGTTTTCTTTTCAATTATTTTTTCTCCACATTCCAGTAACGGATGCTATGCATCTATGATTTAACCAACATCACCAGACTTTTATTCTCCACTACTGATTTTTACTTTTAGGATCATCATGGGACTATAGACAACACCCAGCTAGTTTTCCCCATGAATAACCTCTCCTTTAACTTCCAGTCTGCCTCCTCCACTCACTTTCAAATAAATAAATTCACGGATGGCCAAATCCATTCATAATACTGGTATCCACCCTGCTAAAAAAAAAGAGTAAACCATCCCATGCTCAGTTTAGCAGCCATCTCACATCCTCTCCAAACTCAGCTTGTGCATAAGCCAAACTTCTGGTGCTATCTGACCCAGCTTCTGGTCATTCAAGTTTTCTTCCTGGTAAAGGTCACCTCTATTTTGGAAAACTGCATGCATCCTCCCTGGCTCTATACATACTTGCAAGTAAATACCCAACTCTCTCATCCCTTTTTTTTTTGAACATGATACTTCTTTTCAAGCATTTTTTTAATGCAAGGCACCTGTCTCAACTTGTACTACCACAAAGAGTTTTGAATGTAAATCCCAAGGTGTATCTGTTCCTGCATCCATTTTAAAATTGTAACATTTCGTTTATAATCCCTCTCTTCAGTCTTATAACTGTGCTCTTTGCTGTTTACTACATTTGCTTTGTCAAAGAACTTGGAAATTATATCCCCATATCCAAATCCTTTTTTTTTTAAATATATAAGCAATGATCCCAATGCTGATTCCTAGCAGACGATACCAGTACTTCTCCTAAGATACATGTCCACGCAGATACACCAGCTGCAGTGCACTCATATCCTGGTTAATTGATGTTTACTGCCACTGCAGGTTACAAGCAAGGACCTGTAAACTCTCTGATAACAGGAAATTGATGAATGAGAGCGAAGCCTGACATGATTAATCAGGCTGAACTGAAGCTGATGTTTCCAGAGCTACACCTATTCTGGCCTTTTTTCTAGTTCACACATTGACCCACCTCCTGCTCACCACCACCTTCTTCCAGGACCTTCCGACATGAAGCCCTTTCTGCTCTATGTCTAGTTTCCTGAATACACAGGAGAAAGTGAGGTCTGCACATGCTGGAGATGAGAGCTGAAAATGTGTTGCTGGAAAAGCGCAGCAGGTCAGGCAGCATCCAGGGAACAGGAGAATCGACGTTTCGGGCATAAGCCCTTCTTGGCTTATGCCCGAGACATCGATTGTCCTGTTCCCTGGATGCTGCCTGACCTGCTGCGCTTTTCCAGCAACACATTTTCATTCCTGAATACACAACCTTTTTCCTGAACCCTCATTAAAAGTGAGGTTGGGAGGGAGGGAGGGAGTGAGTCAGTTGATGAGTAAGCAGGGAAGGCAGTAAGCAGTTGAGAGGTGGTAAACGGAGTGAAATAGTGATTAAGGAACACAGGAACATTTTAAATGATCATGGTTAATCAAATAGTTTAATGTGTTTTACTCAAACCAGTCCATAATCCTTTATGCCACTGATAATCAAACAATTCTCAAATTGTACATTACATATAAAGGCTAAGCTTCCACAGCTCTCTTTGAAACAGTATAACAAAGATTTCATTATCTGCCGAATAAAATAATTTAGAATCATAGAATCCCTACAGACCAGAAAGAGGCCAGTTGGCCCATTAAACCTGCACTGACCCTCTGAACAGCATCCCACCCAGACCCACCCCATCAACATAACCAGTGTTTTTTTTTAAAAAACCGTGGTCAATCCACTTTACCTACACATCTTTAGACAGTGGGAAGGAACTGAAGCACCCAGTGGAAACCTATGCAGACACAAGAGAACATGAAGATTCCCACAGACAGTTACCCAAAGCTTGAACTGAATCCTAGTCTCTGCTGCTGTGAGGCAGCAGTGCTAACCACTGAGCCAAAAGGCCATGCTTCTTTTGGTTCCAGACTCCCTAGCCAGTACAAACCACCTTTTCTAACTCTTTAAACATTTTGTAAGTTTCAAGGAAATGACCAAAACCCTCGATGCACCTCACTGAGGTATTATACTGGAAATCAAGCAAGAAGATAGGGATTTTAAAGAGTAAGGCTCCCCAATTTACAGAAACAGGTTGATAGAAAGCATGGACCAAATTTCTGTACTGAAGAATTACTATCGATTAGAAGTACTCAGACTTTGGCTTCAGATAAACAGTTACAAACCATCAGCATAAACTCATTTCCTTCCTAAATTCCTCCTTACACACATGGTAAAACAGGATGGGGGCTAGAGGAGAAAACAAACTGGAGTGTTCAGCAGCTTTTATCAGAGTACAGTTGTTGAGATGATCATTATGACTATTGTCCTAGCTAGCACATTACTTCAGTCATCTTTCTCTGGATGCTTCTATTAGTTGATAAAGACAGACAAGCTGGTTCACTCAAAATGTCTCCAACTTATCAATTGGAAGATCCAGCTTACAACAACTAATGCTGGAAAGAAATGTTTTTTCCAGGTTTACTGTGAGTCTTAATTACAGAGAACAGAGAGAACGCTCCAAGCTGGGAAGAATGTTTTTGTTCCCAGTTCCAAATTGTTCAATTACCTGAGAATCACAGTTGTTGGCAAGCAAAGAACCCCTCTTCTTGATAAAGTGGTCACTATTCCATCAACTATTCAACTTCTTGTACCCAATGTGAGCTGCATCTGTACAACCCCACATCTTCAAACTGTCTGCAAATAAAACTTCAATTATTGTTTTTCTACAAAAAGTGATGCCTGCCATTGGTGGTGCCATGTTACCATGTTTTGCAAAACTGGGTTTAAATCATAGACATTAATTAGATTATTTTATTGTTTAATTTTGCTCTGCTGAAGTTACTGAAAGGCCAATAAATTGCTAAGTTTTTTGAGCTACAAAATGTGTCTAGAATCATTTGCTCACAAAATCTAAGATTGGTTACTCAAAATGTCTGGTTAGAAATCATTGGGGTTAATTTTTGAGGGTCTTTGGAAGCTTTAATTTTAGTGTTGTGAATACAGGCTGGTAGGCTGATTTGATTTCACTGTCTGTCTCCACATTGTATGTCATTTTATTATACCTTCAAACTACTTTATAGAGCCCATTAAATTTCATTTCTAGACATTCATCTTGCAAAGGCAATAATATTACCTGAACTGCTCTAAGGTGCTGAATGTTTATTTGCCCATTTCATTTTCACCCAAAACTGTTAAATTTTCCTGCACTAACCAACATGCTCCTGAGTGCCTTCCTAGAACTATGAACATGTAATCCAAACAGAGTTCATCTTGCACATTCAACTCCTCTCTAATTAAGTTTAATGGACCTCAACAGTTTGCCTTCCTGTTTTTGCTACCAAAATAAACTCATTTACTCATATTATACGTCATCTACCATGCATTTCCCCACTTACTAAATTTTTCCAAATCATACTGAAGTTTCTTTGCATCATGTTCAGAGTTCATTCTCTTACCCAGCTTTGTCTTGTCTGCAAATATGGAGTTATTACATTTTGCTCCCTCTGTTCTACACTTACTATCTACTGTGAATAGCTGGGGTCCAAGCATTGAAGCCAGTAGGGAGTTCTGACTGCATGTTCACTCCCAAGCTGGGGAAGAACTGAACACTTCTCCCTGTATCTTGTCCCTAGCTTCAAGTTGGTCAATTACCTGAGAATCAATCTCTGTTATTGACAAGCAAAAAGTTCTTTGTCATTGGTCTGCACCTCTGCAATTTCTGCTTCTTTGAACAGTTGCTCATATGATCCCTTGTACAGATGTCAGGTTATTTGCTTTTCAAAACTACAGCCACTCCATCAAAAGAAACACCCACTAGTGGCAACATCTTCCAAGTCCACTCAATCGGTTATGATTCTGTAAGTTCATCGCTTATTCTTTTAAACTCTAACGAATAAAAGCTGATTTCACTGCTCTTTATAAGTCAACCTCTGCACTCCCAGTAATCAGCTGAGTGAATCTCTTTTCAACTGCCTCCAAGGGCAATACATGGTTCTAAATTTTACAGAATTGTGTAGCCCCACCAAAACCCTGTACAGTTGTAGCAGGGCTTAAGAATATTTTTAAACACAAACCCTACAGCAATGAAGATTAATTCATTTCATTTACAGAAACATTGTCTCTCTGACCACCATTCACAATCAACATCCTTCCAAATCCTGGTTGATACTTTCCTTCTGCTTGATTGTTTGTTGATGTGAAGGAATGACTCAGTTATCTTTCTCACTAACCATAGCAATTTTAAGAAAACAAACTTGAAGAAATAAAGTATTCCTTTTCCTAAATTTTGATCAATTCAAAAGATAAGACTGCCAAGTTCTTCTTCGAGCTTGTCAAACAAAGGAGATCCTGGTTAGCGATTTTTGAGAAGCTTTGTAGGTCAGGTTGATGGTAAGTATGTAAGTTAGCTTGCTGAGCTTGAAGGCTTGTTTTCAGACATTTCAGCACCATACTAAGCATCACTGAGTGTGGCTGGTGAACTGCTGGTGATATATCCCACCTCTATTTATAGGCCTTGGTTTCTTAAGGTGGGTGATGTCATTTCTGTTTTTTTTTAAAAAGGGAAGGTAGATAGGATCTGAATCAGTGTTTATTGATGGAGTTCTAGTTAGAATGCCATGCCCCTAAGAATTCTTGCACATGTCTTTGTCTCACCTGTCCTAGGTGTGTGTTGCCCCAGTCAAAGTGGTGAAAATGTGTTGCTGGAAAAGCGCAGCAGGTCAGGCAGCATCCAGGGAACAGGAGAATCGACGTTTCGGGCATAAGCCCTTCTGTTCCCTGGATGCTGCCTGACCTGCTGTGCTTTTCCAGCAACTCATTTTCAGCTCTGACCTCCAGCATCTGCAGTCCTCACTTTCACCCCAGTCAAAGTGGTGTCCTTCTTTGTCTATACGTATAGAAACTAGTGACAGTGGTTCATGTCTTTTGGTGGCCAGTTGGTGCTCATGTAATTCTGGTGGCAAGTTTTCTGCTAGTTTGTCCGATGTAGTTTTTGTTAAAAAACAGTTCTTGTAAATGATGTTAGTTTTGCTGGTAGTATCTAATGGATCTTTTAGGTGAGTTAGTCACTGTTTAAATGTGTTGGTAGGTTTGTGGACTGCCATGATGCCAAGGAGTTGAGTAGTCTGGAAGTTATTGCTGATAGGTCTTTGAAGTAAGGTAATGGGTCTATAGTTTTTGGTTGCATTGTGTCTGCTTGTTTGGATTTGTTTCTGAGGAATCAGCAGATGATGTTTATTAGGTATCGGTTTTTCTTGAAAACATCGTATAGATATTTTTCTTCTGCTTTTTGTAATTCTTGCAGTGTGATGTACCAATCCTTGTTTTGACCCATTGCTATCCATTTAATTTATCTTCTGGCAAATTATTAGAACATAAGCAATATGAAAAGATAAAAGAAATCCCCCTAAATATCTGGTACTGCAACCCAAAACTTAAAGGTCTGTGTTTAAACATCACTAATGTAATTTTAAAATGGAATTCAGTAAACCTAGATCAAGGTGTAGTGAAACTAGGAGCTAGGAATGGAATTCTTTCTTCCAAACATACTAATCTTTTGAAATATACATGATATACAGTTTTTAACCACATTGCAGAAATAATTCTGCACTAAAAATCAAGATTGTGGGAGCTTGTGAAAGTATCAGAGGGAAAATTGGACATTAATGTAGATATTTTCCAATCAACATGTTTAGGAGGGGTTATTGTACATCCATGGAGCAGGTGGGATTTCAAAAATTTTAGATTATAAAGACATCAAGGGTTATGAGGAGAAAGCAGGAAAACTGCACTCAGATAAAGGATTGGCCATGATCATACTGAATGGCAGAGCAAGCTCGAAGGGCTAAATGACGTATCCTGCTCTTATTTCTAACGTTTCTCAGCCAAGATCATAAGTTTGATTGATCATGAAACTGCATCAAAAGCCAAATATCTGAGAAGCATTGTGGGGATGGGGAGAGGAAAAAGCAGTGTATCCAGTATTATTGTTACATTCAGCACAATTTCTGGACAGCAGAGTCTAACTAGATCAGAGTGTGCCATCAGGATAAAATTCAGTTCAGATATCATCACCCCGAGTGCAACCTAAAAAAAAATCAAATATTGGCAGGAAACAGAAAACAAGTCTATATAGTAGCTGAGTACAATAACAAGTAAATACAAACCACTAAGGGCAGCAAAGACTTAAAATGGTGGAATACATTTACCTGGAGCAGGGGCAGAGATGTCTTGCTTACGACTGTACAGGCCTTGGTTAGACCACATCTGGACCAGTTCTGGTCTTATGAGAATGTCCTGGCTATGGACAGAGTGCAAAGGTCACCAGACTCATTCTTGGCAAGATTGAAGAATGGAGACACACTAGATTGGTTAGGACTAAAGAGTTTAGAAGAATTGGCAGAGGAGATCTCAAAAACCTGTAAAATTCTAACAGAACTGGACAGGGTAAACTCAGGATGCCCAAGTCAACTGGGGAGTCCAGAGCCAGAGGTCACAATCTAAGCAGATGGAGGTGGTCATTTAGGACTGAGATGAAGAGAAATATCTTCACCCATGGTATGGAGCCTGTGGAATTCTCTGCCACAGAAAGCAGAAGCTAGAACACTGAATATTCTTAAAAAGAGTTGGATATAGTTCTTAGGACTAAAAGGATCAAGTGATTATGTTCAGAAAAGAGGAAGAGGGTACAGATGTGGAAGAGTCAAATGGCTTCTGCTCCAATGTTTTATGTCTCTATGTAGGAAGCCTACAATGTAAGTTGAAGGCTAAGATACAGAATATCAGAAACAAGAATCCTCTGCTAAAACAGAGTTATCATGTCTGGTTTGTTGCCCATGCCACATGCTAGGAGCGGCAGACCATTGGGGTTCATTCTGGGGTAGGTGGGACCGCCACAAACAAGATGATCTACACCTGAACCAATATTTCGCTGGGGGAGGGCAGGGACTATTTGCTATAGCTCTTTGGGAGGGTTTAAACTAACTCAGCAGGAGGGCAGAAACCTAAATTGTAGTTCTACTGTCCAGGAGGTGGAGTGTAATGAGATTAGAAATGAGGTTTCAAGGTCACAAGAGTTCACCGGCAAGCAGGAAGTGGTTTGAAGTTCATCTACTTCAATGCCAGGAACATACGGAATAAAGTGGGTGAACTTTGTATCAGGTACCAACCCATGCTCTTTGATTTTGTGGTCATTTTGAAGACATGGATAGAACAGGGACAGGAATGATTGTTGCAGGTTTGGGGATTTAGATGTTTCAGTAAGATCAGAGAAGATGGTAAAAGAGGAGGTGGTGTAGCATTGTTAGTTAAGGTCAGTATTACGATGGCAGAAAGGACTTTTGAGAACTCTTCTACTGACGTAATATGGGCGAGGTTAGAAACAGGAAAGGAGAGGACACCCTGTGGGAGTTTTCTATAGGCCTCTGAATAGTTCCAGAGATGTAGAGGAAAGGATAGCAAAGATAATTCTGGATAGGACAGAGCGCAACAGGGTAGTCGTCATAGAGGACTTTAACTTTACAAATATTGACTGGAAATATGATTCAAGTACTTTAGATTGGTCAGTTTTTGTCCAATGTGTGCAGGATGGTTCCTGACATAGTACGTATACAAGCCATCAAGGTGCGATGTTGCACTGGATTTGGTACTGGATAATGAACCAGGCCAGGTGTTAGATTTGAGGTAGTTGAGCACTTTGCTGATAGTGACCACAACTTGGTTTTGATTCAGAGATGCCGGTGTTGGACTGGAGTGTACAAAGTTAAAAATCACCTGGTGAAGGAGCGTCGCTCCGAAAGCTAGTGTACTTCCAATTAAACCTGCTGGACTATAACCTGGTGTTGTGTGATTTTTAACTTTGTACAACTTGGTTTGTTTACTTTAGCCATGGAAGGGATAGGGTATATACCGCTGGACAAGAGTTATTGCTGGGGGAAAGGTAAATATGATGCATTCAGGCAAAATTTAGGATGCAGAGGAAAGCAGAAAAGCATTCATTAAGTAAAGCCACCTAACAATATTGGAAGCATTCAGTATGCAAGATCCGCTGATAAGGGAAAAGTATCCATTGAATGAATTCAATTAACAAGGATAAGAACATTTACTGTATAACAGTAAAGTGCTTGGTCTCTGCTATTGATACTTGTTGATTGTAACGGTCACCCAATTAATATGTATGTTGCCTTATTTGGATGCTCCTCCCTGTAAAATGACTACATAGTTCATTGAGAAACTGCTGTTCCAGAGAAGACCATGAAGTCATGTCTCTGTGCACATGGACGATGGTTCTCTTTCCCTCTAAGATTCAGAATAAAGATGAAGGAGGTAAAACTATACTGTCTCAGAGTTTTGCTTCATCTTTGAAACTGTAAAACATTGTCCTTTCTAAAATCATCAAACTTGTAACCTTAAAACAAATTGATTGAGTGTCTTGAACCCCTGATTTGTTTGAAATTCCACAAAGCCTGTTGGGTCAGTGGTCACATTTTTAGTGTAGTTAAATGCATGACTGTCTTCATACTTATAACCACCTTGGCAAGGAAGGAATGAGAGAGGATATGCAAAGATACTTTGAGCAGCTAACATCGTCTCGAGAATTTCTCCATTCACATGCAAAACATCCCACCCTTCACAACCTGATCCAACGGATTCAATCAGCTCCCCAGTCACGAGCATGAAGAGGAGATCCATACGCTTTTTGTCAGTGGCCTTCCTATGGACATTAAACCACGTCTTGGTCTTTTCGATCATTTAAGGGAAATGAAGGCTCACAGATTAAGCTAACATCAAAATAGCCAATAGTCTTTGTTACGTTTAACAGCAGAATGGGAGCAGAAGCCAAAAAGAACGCTGCATTCACCTAGTCTGCTGTTGCTGCAGCTGCTGCACTGCATTCTCAGATGTGCTGGTATCCTCCATCGGAAGCATCTCTGGAAGGATGGAAATCTTGTCAGTTTTGTTAAGTACTTAACTGCCCTTATCCAAGAATTCAGATTTCTCTGTAGAGTGATGCAAGGACAGACTGGGATTTGTTTACAAGTTGGACTTTACTGAAGGAGACTTTTGGAGAACTGGCTCATTTCCACTTGACTTAGAGGGAATCAGTGGTCACTAAGGACTGTGGATTTCTGAACTTTATTGGGAGGATTCTTCAAACTCTAATTACTGTAACAAACGAGTAATTTGTTATAATCATTGCTTGCTGTGTGTCAATAACTTGCTTAAACATTAGCTGTCAGAGCCTTATGAAAGCTGGTAGTGCCATCTCTGTGGTTATCATGAAATGATGAGGGAATGAGAATGTGTATAGCTTATAAGCAGGCACGGAAAGAGTTAAGTTTGAATTTTGTGAAATAAGAGATTCAGCTGAGCATGACTCAGATCAGATAAGAACTTGCAGTTAATGGGGGCTGGAGGCAAGGGTAATGGGTTAAAAGATGGAAAAGCATTCATTATGTAGAGCCATTTAACAACATTGGAAGCATTCAGTCTATAAGGTCAGTTTAACAAGGTGAAAAGTATTCATTATGTGAAGCCAGTTATTCATTGTGTAACAGCACATGGCTTAATCTTTACTATTGATACTCGTTGATTTTAACGGTCACCCAATGAATATGCATGTTGCCTTATCTGGATGTTCCTCCCTGTAAAATGACTATATAATTAATTGAGAAACTGCTCTTCCAGAGAAGACTGAACTCATGTCTCTGTGCACACGGGCGATCGATCTCTCTCCCTCCAGGGCCTAGAATAAAGATGGAGTTAAAACTATACTGTCTGAGCATTTCACTTTTTTTTTGGGGGGGGGGCGGGGAAAGAGAGAGAACAGGACAACAATGGGATCAAGGAAAACCCTAACACTTTCTATAAATACATCAGGAATAAAAATGTCTTCAGGAAGATTAGGGCCAAGGATAATAGTGAGAAGTTGTGCGTGGAGACCAAGGAGATAGGTGAAGCACTAAGTATTTTGCATCAGTATTCACACTGGAAAAAAGACAGTGTTGTCAAGGAGAATACTGAGATACAGGCTACGAAATGGGATCGAGGTTCACAAGGAGGAGTTAGCAATTCTGGAAACTGTAAAAATACACAAGTCCCTTGGGCTGGATGGGATTTATCCTTGGATTCTCTGGGAAGCCAGGGAAGAAATTGCAGAGCTTTTGGCTTTGATCTTTAGGTCATCATTCTCTAAAGGAATAGTGCCAGAAGAGTGGAGGATAGCAAACGTTGTGCCCTTGTTCTAGAAGGGGAGTAGAGACAACCCTGGTAATTATAGACCAGTGACCCTTACTTCGGTTGTGAGTAAAGTGTTGGAAAAGTTTATAACATATATCTATAGAGGAATAGGTTGATGAGGGATAGTTAACACGGCTTTATGAAGGGTAGGTCCTGCCTCACAAACTTAGAGTTCTTTGAGATGGTGACTAAACAGGTGGATGAGGGTGAAGCAGTTGATGGTTGTATATGGATTTCAGTAAGATGTTTCATAAGATTCCCCACGGCAGGCTATTGCACAAAATACGGAGGCATGGGATTGAGGGTGGTTTAGCGGTTTGGATCAGAAATTGGCTGGCTGAAAGAAGTCAGTGGTGGTTGATGGGAAATGTTCATCCTGGAGTTCAGTTACTAATGGTGTACCACAAGGATCTGTTTTGGGGCCACTGCTGTTTGTCATTTGTATTAATGACCATGGTTAGGACATGGTGTCATCCACAACTTTACTAATCCATCCTAAGTCGGTGGAGTTGGGGATAGTGCGAAGGATGTTGCAGGTTAAGGAAGGGATATAGATAAACTGCAGAGCTGGTCTGAGGTGTAGAAAATGCCAGAGTTTAATGCAGAAAAGTGAGGGGTGATTCACTTTGGAAGGAGCAACAGGAATAAGAGGAGTGGGCTAATGCTACAATTCATGTAGTGTCAATGAGTAGAGAGATCTTAGTGTCCACATACATAGATCCCTGAAAGTTACCACCCAGTTTGGTAGGTTTGTTAAGGCGGCATACAGTGTGTTAGCTTTAATTGGTAGAGGGATTGAATTTCAGAGCTACGAGGTCATGCTGCAGCTGTACAAAACTCTGGTGTGGCTGCACTTGGAGTACTGCGTACAGTTCTAGTCACCGCATTACAGAAAGGATGTGGAAGTTTTGGAAAGAGTTCAGAGGTGATTTACTAGGACGTTGCCTGGTATGAAGGGAAGGTCTTATGAAGGAAGGCTGAGAGACTTTAGGCTGTCTTTGTTAAAGAGGTTGAGAGGTGACTTAATTCAGACATAAAAGATAATCAGAGGGTTAGACAGGGTGGACAGTGAGAGCCTTTATCCTCAGATGGTGATGGCTAGCACAAGGGGACAAAGCTTTAAATTGATGGGTGACAGATATAGGACTGAGGTCAGAGATACTTTCCTTACTCAGTAGCGGGGCATGGAACACATTGCCTGCAACAGTAATAGACTCGCCAACTTTAAGGACATGTAAATGGTTATTATTGGATAAAGATGTCGATGAAAATGGAATAGTGTAGGATAAATAGGCTTCGGATTGTTTCCACAGGTCAGCTCAACAGAGTGCCTGTACTGCGCTGTAATGTTCTATGCATCCTGGAATCAATTATGAGTCTATTTAATACTATGATTAAGCTTTCTTAGATGTGCCAAATTGTCTCATTCATATTTATTTTGAAAACTTTGTGAAATGAAGACACCTCATACACTGGCAAAGCAGCAGATACTCAACCAGTGACGGGACGTATTGCCAGCATAATCAGAAGAAAATTAAGCTTGTTTACAATTAGACCATACAGAGAAAAACGTTATACAGCATTTGGATGAAAATTATTGTACTGCTCATGAATTTGAATTAAACTGAATTTAATTGATTAAATCGACCCATCGTCAAAAACAGATCATTCCAAATTAGGTTTATTGCAGAATTATTTGCTCAACAGAACTCTGCATCTAACCCTAATAAAACTGCTTGGAATAGAACCAATTTTTCACAAACTACAGAACAGACATTTTGATGCTGTGCAAGCTCAACTGGCTGAAGTTGAATTGGTCACAAGCAGTATAAGAACCACTCTTAAGATAACCCCTCAAAGTGGAAAAATACATTATTTTTCAAAATCAGCAATTCTGTTTTTGGGGAAAACAAAACATACTTGCAAATGCAAGAACATGCTACAAACAGATTAATTTATAAAAAATAACTCCACAATGGATTAAGGAAATGAGTGCTAGCTATGCACACAGGGAGAGCTGGCATATGGATGTTGCTCTCACAATGCAAACTGTAATCTTAAATGAAATGCATCCATTCACTTACAGCTTGCCAAAGTCCTAACATCTTATCAAAATAAAAGATATCAAGAATTTAAACAAGACTAAAAATAACTTGTCTTTTCAATGTTCAATTTATTTTGTTTTACGTTACTGGGTTTGCTTGTAATAGAGCACTGGATATATGCAGGGGAGAAGATTGTATATCAAGATTGTATTTTCAATCAACACTGTCTGCTTTTAATGATATCCTATGGACAATCTAAATTTAGACTGGACAAAGTACAACACACCAAATTATTTAACTGCAATTATTTCCTTTTTTGATTTAGTGACATATTTTATGACATTGAGATAGAAACCAGAAAAATATAATCAATTGAAAGGAGGTATTAAGAACGATAACCAAAACCTCAGATTTCGGACAAAGAAACAAAATGAGACAACTGAATGCGTGGCTTTAATAGAGTCACAGATGTACAGCATGGAAACAGACCCTTCAGTCCAACCCATCCATGCCGACAAGATAGCCCAACCCAATCTAGTCCCATCTGCCAGCACCTGGCCCGTATCCCTCCAAACCCTTCCTATTCATATACCCATCCAAATGTCTCTTAAATGCTGCAATTGTACCAGCCTCCACCACTTCCTCTGGCAGCTCATTCCATACCCATACCACCCTCTGTGTGAAAAGGTTGCCCCGTAGGTCTCTTTTATATTCTTTCCCCTCTCACCCTAAACCTATGCCCTCTAGTTCTGGACTCCCCCAACCCAGGGAAAGGATTTTGCCTATTTACCCTATCCATGCCCCTCAATTTTCTAACTTTTATAAGGTCACCCCTCAGCCTCTGATGCTCCAGGGAAAACAGCCCCAGTCTGTTCAGCCTCTCCCTATAGCTCAAATCCTCCAACTCTGGCAACATCCTTTAAATCTTTTCTGAACCCTTTCAAGTTTCACAACATCTTCCAAATAGGAAGGAGACCAGAATTACACGCAATATTCTAACAGTGGCCTAACCAACGTCCTGTACAGCCGCAACATGACATCCCAACTCCTGTACTCAATACTCTGACCAATAAAGGAAAGCATAACAAACATCTTCACGATCCTATCTACCTGCGACTCCACTTTCAAGGAGCTATGAACCTGCACTCCAAGGTCTCTTTGTTCAGCAACACGCCCTAGGACCTTACCATTAAGTGTACAAGTCCTGCTAAGATTTGCTTTCCCAAAATGCAGCACCTCACATTTATCTAAATTAAACTCCATCTGCCATTTCTCAGCCCATTGGCCCATCTGGTCAAGATCCTGTTGTAATCGGAGGTAACCCTCTTCGTGTCCACACCTCCAATTTGGGTGTCATCTGCAAACTTACTAACTGTACCTCTTATGCTCACATCCAAATCATTTATGTAAATGACAAAAAGTAGAGAAACCAGCACCGATCCTTGTGGCACTCCACTGGTCACAGGCCTCCAGTCTGAAAAACAACCCTCAACCACTACCGTTTGTCTGCTACCTTTGAGCCAGTTCTGTATCCAAATGGCTAGTTCTCCCTGTATTCCATGAGATTTAACCTTGCTAATCAGTCTCCCATGGGGATCTTGGTAATTAAAAATTCCCAAGAGGTCTTCACAATTGAAGAGGAGAGGTGGAAGGAAGATATGGTGGGGATGGTTAGAGGAAATGGAGGAGAAAACTGGCAATATTCTTAACCCTACAGTGACTGCTTTTATTGAAGATGTTACCAGCAACACTTACTGTGGTCCAGTCAGATCTGGGGTTGGATAACTAACCATGTATGCACTGTGCAGGCTCACTGTTTTGTAATTTAACCCACAGTCACCAAAATGGCTGAATTTTACTTGGAGAAAGTGAGGTCTGCAGATGCTGGAGATCAAAGTTGAAACTTTATTGCTGGAACAGCACAGCAGGTCAGGCAGCAGACTGACCTCTCCGCCTCCATCCTACTCCGACCTATCACCCTCACCTTGACCTCTTTCCACCTATCACATTTCCAACGCCCCTCCTCCAAGTCCCTCCTCCCTACCTTTTATCTTCTCCTGCTGAACACTCTCTGCTCATTCCTGAGGAAGGGCCTGTGCCCGAAACGTCGAATCTCCTGTTCCCTGGATGCTGCCTGACCTGCTGTGCTGTTCCAGCAATAAAGTTTCAACCTGAATTTTACTTGGGTCAAGAGATCGAAAGAGGAAGCTGAGGGAATGAATAACTATGGACGGCACGGTAGCACAGTGGTTAGCACTGCTGCTTCACAGCGCCAGAGACCCGGGTTCAATTCCCACCTCAGGCGACTTTCTGTGTGGAGTTTGCACATTCTCCCCGTGTCTGCGTGGGTTTCCTCCGGGTGCTCCGGTTTCCTCCCACAATCCAAAAATGTGCAGGGGTTAGGTGAATTGGCCATGCTAAATTGCCCGTAGTGTTAGGTGAAGGGGTAAATGTAGGAGAATGGGTCTGGGTGGGTTACGCTTCGGCGGGTCGGTGTGGACTTGTTGGGCAGAAGGGCCGGTTTCCACACTGTAAGTAATCTAATCTAATCTAATCTAATCTAATCTAGATTAACAATTTCAACAACACAGTCATTTTCATTTAGCATAAAGATAGTTCCACACAGCACAATAGAGGGTATCAGTGCAAAAGACGGGACTTCATCTCCACAGGACTGTGCGGTGGTCAGTTTTACCTATACCGTCATAGACAAATAGGTAGGACGGAGGTCACGTATGTTTGTCGTCCTCATTGTGACAGGGAACCAATCAGCAGCCAGTAAGAGCTGAACTAGTCACATGACTAGATAGATAGTGTGCAAAAAGCTACAGGATGGTCGTGGGGCAAGTCACTTCAAACTATATCAGGGAATCCATGGGGGTTTTACAACTGTAACAGTCCATCTTGCCGATTTAGTTTATACTGATACCTTTCTACCATGACCGCAGCATATCACTTTCCCCATTACATTTCAAAAATATCTAATGTCTCTTACTTATATCATACCATGACAGGGTTAAAATATTGCATTTTGTCAAAACCCCAACTCAAATCATACTATCCAATCAAGGAGTGGGAAGAGATGTTAATGTTGCTTAGTTTCAAAGGAATGTTGGCTATAATTCACTCTACCAAAGGCAGGAAATAACCTGTATTTACACAACACCTTTCATGTGTTCAGGAAGTCCAAAATTACTTTTTGCAAGTGATGGACTACTTTTGAAGTACAGCAGCCAAATAATGCCCACTGATTACATGTTTTAGTATTGCTTGTCTATGGAAGGAATATTGACCATGGTGTATCTCTATTGCCCCATGATCTTTTACATCGGGTGAGATTAGCAAAGGAAAACAGAATTGGACAAATAGGCTTGTCTCAGTCAGTCAGCAACTAGTTGGCTCATGGGAGACAGTCTGTTAGCAATGTAACATTCCCTTACCATGGCAATGAAAAGTCAGCTTAGTATTCAAGGGTTACAGGGAGAAAGCAGGAGAATGGGGTTGAGAAACTTATCAGCCATGATTGAATGATGGAGCAAACCCAATGAGCTGAATTGCATAATTTCTGCTCCTATGTCTTATAGTCTTATCTCATGTTCAATGCTGTGGACATTTGAAACAAGGAGTGTAATACCAAGTCAAGCCAAAACTGTAAGGTATATTAAGCAAATCCTTATACTTGCTATTGATCAAAAAAAGTAGCAATTACTCTGGCCTTCAGAAGTGCACCAACATAACTTGGAAAAAATGTCTAATCCATAAGAGTAAGACCATAAATGCTGAATTACAACCACCGTGCTGGTATGCTCAATGAAGCCAGTAACATCTCTCTCAAAATGCAGTCTTGAATCTGTACAGTTAAATACTATCAGTTAAATATCAAAACTTGCGGTTGAGCTCACATCAATCGTAAGGCAAGAATCTCCCTTTTTAAAAAATCCGGTATAGTTTTGTTTGTGTAATCACTTGGTGACTGTCCAATCTTGTTCTCAGCTTGCAGTGAAGACAGACCCTGACTCAGCATTTCCGACAAACAAAAGCAATTTGCTTTCATGCTTACTGTTTTTGCTTTAGTGATCAAAGACCTGACAATTTTTCTTTTCCCCTTCACCATTAATCTCAAGCAAAAGGGCTGAAACTCGATGGGGGCCTCCTTCAGGAAAAGGTCAGAGGTCAAACCCAGAGCCTGCTCATGGATTTATTGGACTCCTTCCCGGCAGCTATTGCTCACTCTTCCCATTCCCTACTTATTCACTTCCACTGCCAAGAGTTTGTTGGTTATGGAATCAACTCAAAGAACAAAAGCTTTGCCAATGACATTAAAAAACGAGTTCAGAATGTTGTAAATAGTAAGCATTTAGTTGTACACAATGTTTTCAGAAAATCATTTTAAAAAATACTTTTAGAGGCCTGCATTAAGACAGAGCTTAAAAGCCCTTTAGTTGGCCTCAACTTCAGTCACCTTGAGCTACAAACTGCAATCTTACATTCTACGGAGTCAACTGCTGACTCACCAAGGCATGCCCACACTTAAGACTTAATTTCTTTCTACAATTTGTGTCTTGAAGGAACTATCCCATAATTAAACTGTTTGGGCTTGTACATATAACAAAACTGAAGAGCTGCAGCAACATTCCAACAAACTGTAACCATCAGATCCCATTATTTTCTTATGGAGTTCTGATTAATTGGTGAATAATCTAATCACTTTCAACATAGAGTCATAGAGATGTACAGCATGGAAACAGACCCTTCGGTCCAACCCGTCCATGCCGACCAGATAGCCCAACCCAATCTAGTCCCACCTGCCAGCACCCGGCCCATATCCCTCCAAACCCTTACAATCATTTATTCATTCTCTAGCTATTTTTCTTAACTTTTCTTCATCTCAATTAATTTATTGAATGGTCTTGATTATAACAAATTTACAACAGTCTACTCAGCAGCACACCTTGAAGCAGGTTGGCTTAACATGAACCTGCAATGTTAATTTACATTACACATTCTGGATCTAGGAGATTTTGACAAATTAATCTGCAGTCCCCGAAAAATTGTGATCACTACCAGTTTGAGTCTAGAACCAGAAGCCACAACTTAAAAATGAGGGAGATGCCATTTAAGTCTGAGATGAGAAGAATGTATTTACTCAGAGCTATGAACCTTTGGTATTCTATCAAGGAGCGGGGTGTGTGCGTGTGTATGGAAGCTCAGTCTTTGAGTTTGTTGAAAGTAGGGATTAATTCATTTCTGATAACCGGTGAAGTACAGGGTTATGCAATGGAGCAAGTAAAAAACATTGAAATGATTGATCAGTCACAATCATCCAAAACATCAACTTCACCTCCTGATGCTGCCTGACTTGCTGTATTCTTCCAGCTTCCTGCCTGTCTACTTTAGATTCTAGCATCTGTAGTTTTTGGGTCTCTACATGAAGTGGCAAGGCAGACTCAATGTGCTGAATGGCCTATTCTGGTTCATATCATGATGATGATCATTCTTCCCTCCGGTATAGATGTCACAGAACCCCTACAGTGGAAACGGGCCCTTTGGCCCAACAAGTCTGCATCGACCTTCCAAAGGTTAACCCACCGAAACCCATTCCCCTACATTTACCTGAGACTAATGCTCCTAACATACACATCCCTGGATACTATGAGCAATTTAGCTAATTCACCTAACTTGCACATCTTTGAATTGAGAAGAAAGTGGAGCATCAGGAGGAAATGCACGCAGACATGAGAAGAATATGCAAACTCCACACAGACAGCTGCCAGAGGCTGGAATTGAACCCAGGTCCCTGGCACTGAGAGGCAGCATGGCTAACCACTGAGTCACCATGCTGTCCCATATGTGCCACAATTATGTTGAGTGGGTGTTGCCTAGAATGGAGTTTTGTACCTACAAGTTGCACTGTGGAGTCTTAAGCATAAAACAATGCTGGTACCCTGGTGCAGTGCAGAGAGCATGCTGGAGTTGAGTGAAGAATCCATCTGCCGTCTCAGGCGGACTTAAAATACTCCATAGTTCTATCACGAAGGGGGGGATACCTCGGTCCCGACAAACCCGTGCCCCTCAATTAACATTGCTGAAAATAGATTATCCAGTCATTATGATGTGCTACTTGTCAGAGCTTGCTGTGTACTAATTGGTTGCCACATTTCACACTACAACAGTAACTGCATTTCAAAAGTACTTCACGGCTGTAAATGCTTTTGGACATTGAGGTAGCGACTTCTTTTTAAAAAAAGAATCATTTGTCATACAGTTTTGGACAGGCATTTTTCTAGATGAGTGATTTGCAAATCAAAATATATATCGGTGATCATTACGGATGAGTTAGACATCTTGGTAACCGGAGGAAATGAGAAGATCAAAATTCTACTTTGGATGTGCTCCTCATTTTTGGAGCACATCCAATGATCCACTGTTACAACAGATGGGCATCAAGACAGACAAATGAGATTGGGGTGTGGTGGGGGGAAAAAAAGAGGGTGTATGTGTAAGCATGCAGGGGGGCAACATGGGAATAAGAGGAGCAAGATAAGAATTGGGTCCACAAACTTCTTAGAGCTTAAAATCAGTGTTTAGGAATAGCATTTTGGTGCCTTTAAGTAAGGCAGATTTACACAAATTTATTTAAGTTGCCTGCTTTATTGAGATAACTAAATTGTTGTCCTTAAGTAATGTACAGCAAAACAGATCACTGATAGTGGGCAAAGCATTACAAATCTAGTAGAATTATATAAACGCACATTAATTTACCCATAACAATACTACTGCCAAGTTACATTCACAGTGATCGCTGTTTGCCAAAGACGGCTGAATACAAATATGAGAGCATGTGACAAGTGACTACCACATTTTAACAGGACAGGCCAAAGCAGTTTTCTAATTACTAACATATACATACCTTTATTGTGATGAAAGAAGCAATTATAATTTGAATCATTACTTTCATATTAGAGTTGACTATTCGCTTGCCCTGTACTACATAATTTTTAAATCAATCCAATAAGAGAAATGCAGTATAATTCGCACAAAACCTACACCTGTGTTTTTATTGGTTCATGAGATGTAGGCATCACTGGCCAGGTTTTTGTCAATCACTAGTTGCCCAACAGGAGGTGGTGGTGAGCTGCCACTTAAATATGGAGAAGTGCTCTCACACATAATTGAACAGTTTGTTTTCATTATTAAATCTCATTTTGTTTCATTTATTAACCACCACCAGTAAATCACCCATATTTCTAACGGATTAACTTACATGCAAAGTCTATTAAGAACAATGCAGACGACCAAAAGAAAACAGGGTGCATTGGAAGGGGAACCGCTGCAGTCAGACCTATGATTCAGCGAGGAAGGGAGATCCAGATTTGAATCCAATGACAGCAAATTGCTTTATGTTTGAAAGTTTAAGTCAATTGTTGGCAGGTGGTGATGTGCTAATGTGTTGACTGATTTTGTTCTTCTAGATGGTAGTGGTTATGAGTTTGGAAGGTGCTGTCTAACAAGCCAAAGCCTTGGTGAGTTTCTGTACAACATTCTGTACATCGTACAGTGGATGTTTGTCAATGTGATGCCAATCAAGCAGGCTTTGTTTTGGATGGTGTCAAATCTCTCATTGGAGCTGCACTCATGCTGGCAAGTGGGGATTATTCCATCATGCTCTTGACTTGTGCCTCGCAAAGATGGTGGACAAGCTTTGGGGTGACAGGTGAGTTACTCACTACAGTATTCCTAGTCTCTGACTTACTTTGTAACCAGTGTTTATATAGCTACTTTAGCTCAGTTTCCGATCAAACGTTAACATCCAGGATAGTGAGGATTCAATGTTGCTAACATTGAATGTCATGGGGCAATAGTTAGCATCGCTTTGGAGATGTTTACTGGCTGAATTTTGAACCAGCGACAATGAAGAAATAGTAATATAGCCCCAAACTGGAAGGTGTGTAACCTCGAGGGGAATTTGCAGATATGCTGTTCCCATGCATTTGCTGCCCTTGCCTCTATATGGTCGAGGCTGTGGAGTTAGAAAGTACTGTTGGAGGAATCTTTAGGAGCTACTGCAGTAAAAAGTTTGCAGAAGGTACACATTGCTGCACACACTACTCACTGCTGGAGTTTAGCTTTTTTTTCCCCGTTTGAACCAAGGTTAAGGGCTGAACGGTTTTTGAGAAACCCAGAGTGTTAGTGAGTAGTTTACTCCTTTACAAATGCAAAGTGTGGCTATTTCCATCATTTTGATGATGATACAGCAGGGACAGATTATGCGCTAATTGAGTGTGTTGGATTTGTCCATTTTGTGGACAGGATATATCTACACTGTTGGACAGATGCCAGTGTTTTAACCATACTGGGACAGTACAGCTGTGGATTCTCCTATTTCTGGTACATCTAAGAGAAATATCAGAATATAGTTTTATAACACGGTCAGGATTGTAGTAGTAGTCAATGCCAACAACAGTTCCTCGATATCATGGAGTGAATGAAATTGATTGAAAACTAGCAACTGTAATTCCATGGATCCCAGGAGGCCAAGGCGGATCATCCAGTTGGCACCTCTGAAGATCAAAGCAAATGTTTCAGTACCATCCTTTGCAGTGATGTTCTGGCCTGCCCATTGTTTAGGATGGGGATATTTGAGGAGGCACCTCCTGTCAGTTGCTCAATTGCCCATTATCATTCACAACTGAATGTGGCATGACTAGAACTTAGATCTGATACATTGGTTGTGGGATCACTTAGCAAAACAGCATGCAATAGACTGGGCTATTTGGTATGTAAATACAGGTAGTCCTGTTTGGTAGCTTCACCAGATGGACATCTCATTTTTAAGTATGCCCGGTTCTGCTCCCAGCACTTCTTCCTGCAGTCTCCATTGAACCAAGTTTGACTTTCCAGTTTGATGGTAATGGTAATGGGAGAGTGGGTAAATATGCCGCATCATGAGGTTCTGGTCCTGTACATCTGTGAAGATTTTTAAGTGCTTATTTTTGAGTTGTGATGTATTTCAAGTTTCTAACACTTAGAACCACGTGGCAGTAATCCCATGCATGATGGTGGGCATCCTCAATTGGAATATGAAACTTTGTCTTTACAATGACTTTGCAGTGGTCACTCTGACCAATGATTGTGGACAAGGTCAGATATGTTTTTCCAACTTGTTGGTTCCTTCACCATTGGCCAACAGACCCCATAGAACAGTTATACCATTCAGAACTCAGCCAACTCATTCAGTAATACCAGACCACTCTTGGGGAGGAACATTATAATCCTCCATCCGGGTTACAATTCTGTGGCATTCTAGTGGCTCTTATAGGTTGCACTCAACAGAGAGGAGTACTCATTTATCAGCTGAGGGTGGGTGGTGTACACCAAACAGGTGGCTTCCTTCCCCGTAGTTAAAAACCAGGTTAGTCCAACAGGTTTATTTGAAAGCTCTAGCTTTCAGACACAACTACTTGATGAAGGAGCACCGCTCCAAAAGCTAGTGCTTCCAATTAAACCTGTTGGACTAGAACCTGGTGTTGAGAGATTTTTTAATTTGGTCCACCCCAGTCCAACACCAGCACCTCTAAAACAATCCTTCCCCATAGTTGATGTGATGTCATGAGAATTCACAGGGTTTGCACTGACGTTGAGGACTCCCAAAATAACTGCATTGAGTGAACACCTTTATTCAGCCAGCTTTAGTGGGTATGTCCTGTTAGTGGATCAGGACATATCCAGGGATGGCAATGGTGGGCTAGAATAACGTGAGCATGTGTAGAATTTCACAGGTCAGACTTGCTTGATTTGGATGTTTGCCAGCATTCTCAATTTAAGCACAAATTTCCAGATGTTGGGAAGGCGAGCTATGCAGGATTGGGTTTGCAGTTGATGATTCTGGTGTAGAGTAGCCCAAGTGGACCATTTGGTTTCAGTCTTTTCTTTAGATGTTTGAGTTGCTTCCTTGGCCATTTCAAAGGAAAATTAAGAGTCAATGCTGCTGGGCCTGGAGTCACTTGTAGGCAAAATCAGACAAGGGCAGTAGACTCTTCTCTAAACAGTCAGGTGGTTAATGAATCAGGTGGTTATATGGTGGCAATTGGACTAGCTCTTAATTCCAGATTGTCATTGAGTTTAGATTTTGCCAGCTGCCATAATGAGAATCCATGTTTCTAGAACATTAGCCAAACACAGTGGATGACTAGTCCAGTTACAATGCCACAACACCATTGCCGCCTGAGCAGAGTCATATGTCTGGTAACTGCAGATTAATTCAGGCACAGAATAAAGTCGATGCTGAAAATAAAAACATTTTACTCACTCTCATTCAGAAAGCAATTAGCCCATACCAAATTTATAGCACCAGCTGGATGCCAAAGAATCAAATCTAATATGAATAACAGCATTTACACAATGTTAAACTGCCAAGCTCAATGTGGCTTTATGAACTGTAAAAAGTTGCTAATCTAACCAATCCTGTTTGTTTTCAAAAGTATGAAACATATCCCGGAAAATGTGCCCTCAAGGGAACTCCCTCTAAAGGGCATATAATTCAGACATTTCTGTATGACATATTAGACTAAGACTAAAAGCAGTGCATATTATTGTTTTAAAGATGCCCAGCAGCTGTAAGTATCAGAAAAAAATCTTAAACTTTACAGTCAAACAGGAAAATCTACAGTTAAACAGATTTTCCAACTGGGAAGTAAACAGTACTATTATCAACCTTTTTTCGCCAGCAGTCACCATTAAACTAGGAGGATAAGGCTCTGTGGTAGTTTTGCTGATCCAAAACCAAGCCAATGTTTGAAGTGAAGGAAACAAGCTTTCAGGACCAAAGTAGGACTCTCCTTCAGCACATCCGGCCCAGTACACCATTTGAAGTTCAAGTACTGTTTCCAAAAGCTGTCAAACCATCTCATTTAAAAATCAATACTGGGCCTTGGGATTTGATCCTTCACAGTCACTTTTCTACTTTCATATTTTGTCAATCCTTTTAAAATTGTCCTCAGTTAGCAAAGCAAATTGGCAGCTTGTTCTCGGACTTGTTTTGGGAGATTTATCAGCCGTCTCCAGTTGAATACAAGCAGCTTTGTGACCTGACTTCAGAACTTTCTTTTCTCCCTTCATGCATAAGACAAACACACTGCATTAGGTTCATGCCTCCAGCTTCCTCCCATTTATTTTGAGGATTTGTGCACTAATTTACAAACATCCACAATGTAATATATTCAATAACAAGGATTACATTGATTGATACAGGTGGTATCAAGGAGAACAAAAAGGTTTACAGGGACCTAAAACAGCAAGTTAATGCAAAACAATTTGGATTAACCTCTTCAGTTACCTCTTCAGCACCTAACTTTATTTTTAGGTTACAACTGAGGTGTCCTTCCTTCAAGTCCTCAAAGTAGCCTCAGTCAAAATGGAACATGGGCAATTGTAGGTGACAAGACCTTGTCTGATGCTAAGGATATATATGTAATGCTTTTAGAATCAAAGTTTCAACATGGCACATCTAAAAGGTGCGTCTCTGAACACAAAACAAACTTTGCTTTCTCTTCCCATGGTGCCAGACCTGCTGAATTTCTCCAGTAACTTGTTTTTGTGACACATTACCCTGGACACCTATAGCAGCAAACTGCAATGTTTCATTCAACTGTTTTGGAGAAATGGGGTAAAAACAAAGTTGACGATGGATATATTGTATAAGGAGGTTTGGTTTGAACACAAGACAATTTCCAAGTTCGGTCTAAGAATGGAGCCCTCAGTTCAGATGCCTGACCCGAAACATTAACTGATTTCTCTCCACTGATGCTGCCAGACCTACTGAGCTTTTCCAGTGATTTGTTTTTGTTTTTGATTTCCAGCATCCACAGTTCTTTTGATTTTAACAAAACAATTACAACTGGATTCAATACATTGCGAAACAGTGCAGAATGGATACATCCAGAGACAAAGACGAATGGCACATCAGAATTTTTGAACTCTTTGGCAAAGTAGTATCAATTTTCTCTTCAAACATCTGTCTGACTGCCTAGTTGTATTTGGGTTTGCTACCCATTTGGCCTGCTGCTCTCAAGACTTAAGCAATTTCAAATGGCCTAATAGTCATAAATATCGAAATTACTCAACATGAAAAGTAAGTATATGAAAAACAGTAACATTTTTCAGATTTATTTGTGAGGTGAGTGCACCTGCTTCTTTCTGAAGTGTCTATCCTTGACAGCCAACACAAAAGGAGCATAAGAAAATACAGCGAGCTTCAAAGCAGCTGTACATTTGCTAACTAGGCGATGAGTGATCACCACGTTGTCCTCTTGCATGGCTTATGTCACACCTTCAGAACTACTGCCTTTTTTAAATCAGAGGCTAAAAGTTTTTTTAAAAACACAATTATTGAGGTAAAAATAACTAAGTGCTTTTGTTTATAATCTTTCAGGAGAGGTGTATGGGAATGCAAAATCAAATGTCATTTATTTTATTTTCCCTAAAAGCTCAGCTGACTATGCAATGCTTTTAAAAATCAATAATGAAGCAAGATTTTTTTTTCCACTCCTTCCTGTGGAAAAATGGTCAAACGCCAAACTGTGACATAGACTGATGCTTAACCAGTCCATGTGGATACAAAACATTAGTGAAATATTGACTTCACGGAAGAAACCACTGCCAAAATGACGTTCCCATAAAGACTTCCAATGTGGTCAGAGAGGACTAAAAATAAGCATCACATGTTCGAATTACATGCCATATTAGATGTACTGATGGAGTCTGGTGTACCCAAAAGTAGAGGGAAGAAGTGGAGAACAAGCTAGCCACAGTTATTTGAATAGGATTCTGCTGCAGCATATAAATAACAAAGAATAAGTCAAGGACAAAGCCGGGGGGGGGGTACACTTTTGGGACAATCAGGCATGAAATTAGGAACTGTGTTCAGTGATAAATAACTGAGGCAGACTGTTACAAGCAAGCACTTTCATGTTTACAGCTTGCAGATTAGTAAATTGGATATGGAGCCTGGGAAAAGCGATCTCTCAAAACCTCTTAGGTTGAAAGTTGGATGAAAAAGAAGAATAACATAGTTAAGGAGGTACCTGTATACCTTTGAAAGTCTAGAATTAAAGTCTTCCTTTCTCAACTGAAATATGAAGAATGCACCATCTGCAGCCAAAAAGAGGACTTAAGGATGGTATCAAATCATCACCGACCCTCAAGAGTATCCCAACCAGAACCACCCTGACCTCTCTGTACCTATAATCCTTCATTTCATATAGCTAACCCACCTATGGGCAATTTAGCATGGCCAATCCACCTAATCTGCATATCTTTGGACTGTGGGAGGAAACACATTCAGACATGGGGAGAATGTGCAAACTCCACACATTCCTGCCAAGGCTGCAACTGAACTCAGGTTTCTGGCACTGTGAGGCAGCAGCACTAACCACTGAGTCACCATGCCACCCTATGATGAATAAGAATATCTTAGAATTCAAAAGATGACAACTAGAATAATGAGAAAAATCAACCAAGAAATATATAAAAGACAGTAAACAACATTTACACTGAAAAGGAAAAAGGGGAGCTTGAGTGTTGGGGAACTAATAATGTGAAACTGTGAAATGGCAGAGATTTTTAATAAATAGCCCTTGTATCTTTGTGCGTCTTCAGAGTAAAAATTCACAGAACGCATCCCAAACATTTTTAGAAAAGCAGAGTCAAAACAAGGGTCTAACTTGAAACATCAGTGGAGAAAACATACAGGTAATTCTTTTTAATGTGATGATTGAGCCCTTGTGCAAGCTCGCATTATAGAAAAATTGCACTTTAGAACCACATTGTCTTCACGTTACAGCCAACATGTTTTAAAAGTTTGTGCTTTAGAAACAGTGTCCCTAATTCGTCAATTTGCAGCAACGAAATGTGCATTATAGCAGAATAACCTGTACTGGGAAAAGTAATGGGAGTAAAAGGCTGATCAGTTCCTTGTCCATGCTAACCAATATTCCAAAGGTTTTAAAAGTAGTGGCTTTAGCAACAGTGAATGTATTGGTCAAAATCTTCCAAACATCCCCAGCTGAAGATCCAGAGAAGTACAAATGGAAATGCTGCGACAAGCAAAGCTGACACTATCACCCTAATCCCATCAGCTACGAAGGTCAAAACAAAATTCAAAGTTACTTCTTCCAGTTACCAAGATCACCAATTTATTACTTTATTGGCTTAGCCAGACATTGCTGCCCTCAAATTGGTGAGAGATCACTACTTGAACCGCTAAAGATCATGTAATGCAAGTAGTGTGACAATGTCATTGGCAGGAATTGCCAGGATTTTTATCCAAAGACAGTGAAAGAGCAGTGATATAATCCCAAGTCAAGATGGTGAGTGGTTCAGAGGGGAACTTGCAAGTGGTAGGTAGGCCTAGAAAACTTCAGAGGAACTCTTAGAGATGTCCTTGTAATATGATGACTGACGTCCCACAACGACAACCATCTTCATATGTGCCAGGTCTAATTTCAACCAATGGAGAGATTTTCTTTGTCCTGATTCTCACTGATTTTAGTTGATGCCTTGATGCCACACTGCCTAGTGCAATCTTGATATCAAGAGCAGTCACTCTCATCTCACCTCTGGAATTCAGCTGTTTTCTCTATTTAAGAATCTAGCTCATAACAAGGTCAAGAATTAAGTGAACCTGGTGCAAACGTGCAGGTTATTGGTGCCACTTGATAGCACTGCTGATGACACCTATCACTTTACTATGATTGAGAGTAGACTAATGGGGCAATAATTGGCTGGGTTGGAAAATGTTTTTTTTAATTTTTTTTTGTGTAGCGGATACATCTGGTGGATGCTTCTATATTCTTAGGTGGACGGTAGTGTTGTGGTTGTTCTGGAACAGCTTAGCTACTGGCATAGCCTTTCCAGTATCACATGCCTCCCACCATTTCTCGATATCACGAGGACTGAATCAAACTGGACGAAGAAAGTGAGGACTGCAGATGTTGGAGATCAGAGTTGAAACTGTGGTGCTGGAAAAGCGCAGATCAAGCAGCATCAGAGGAGCAGGAAAATCAACGTTGCAGGCATAAGCCCTTCATTAGGAATAAGGCTTGTAGGCTGGGGGAGCTGAGATATAAATGGGAGGGGTTGGGTAGAAAGCAGAGAAAGCGATAGGTAGATGAAGGTGAGGGGGTGGTGCAGATGAAGGGAAAGGTGTTGAACAGGTTAGGAGGGCGGTGCCAAGTTGAAAGCCTGGGACTGGAATAATGTGGGGGAGGCGGGGGGTGGAAATGAGGAAACTGTTGAAATCCACATTCATCTCATGTGGTTGCAGGGTCCCAAGGCAGAATATAAGGCACCCTTCCTCCAGGCATTGGGTGATAACGGTTTGGCAGTGGAGGCAGCCCAGGACCTGCGTGTCCTTGACGGAGTGGGAGGGGGAGTTGAAGTGTTCAACCATGGGGCAGTGGGGTTGGTAGGTGTGGGTGTTCCAGAGATGCTGCCTGACCTGCTGTGCTTTTCCAGCACCACACTCTAGACTCAAACTGGATGAAGACAATTATCTATGAAGGTGAGAATCTATGCAGGAGGCAAAGATAGATCAATGTAGCCATTCTGACCGAAGACTGTTGCAAATTATTTGATGTTTAGAACTGATGTGTGAAGCTCCCATCATCATTGATAATGGGAAAACTTGTGGAGCCCGTTCTTCCAGTCAATTATTTAATCATCCATCAACATTCGCAACTGGACCTGGCAAGAGCTTCAATCTGACCTGTTGTTTGTGGGATCACTTAGCTTTGTCTATCACTTGCTGTTTGGCACACTAGTCCTGTTTTTTTTTTTAAAATCTTTGCCAGGTTGACACCTCATTTTCAGGTATGCCTGGTCCTGCTTTTGGCACGTTTTCCTGCACTCTCCATTGAAACAGGATTGATCTAATATTGCAGTGTTAAGATTCCTGAAAGAAAACAAACCTCAGCACGATTCCCTTGGTGGCCCTGTTAGTTAAACATTCCCTTATGCTCAGTTATTTAGTAAACCATTCACTTCTGACATCGAAACTATGTTAACCTTTTCAAGGACATCAGTCATTCAAGCATTGAGTCATCAGTGTTCAGATTGAGACCATTGACGAGACGTGTTCAGCACTTAAATTAAGCCTAGATTAAACTGGATATTAATTTTTGTACTGAGAATTTTTTGATGATCCACAACACAAGAAACTCTCTAGGTATTAATGTATGGCATCCCAAAATAAATACAAGACACAGCACCAAGCCACAGGTGGGCAACATCAAATCACTGCAAAAGCTGTGAAAACACAGCACTGTATTATTACTTTTAAAGCCAGTAAGGCCTTGTAAAATTGATTTTAAACTGCATTGACTCTCTAATGAACTTTTCCCTGTGCAATGGCAATAAAGCAATAGTTGCAAATTAAATTTATGGACACTTCAGTTTTCCTTACAATTGCCTATAAATTGGTTGTGTAACTATCTAAATAATGAAAAACCCATGTATAGTAATTATAAATGGATTTTAGTTTTAATTATTGCACAGCAAAAGGTCATGGAAACAAAGTCAGGAAATGGAAAAAGGTTTGACAAATCCTATCAACAATGGAAATCCCTAAAATTTTGAAGCACAAGGAGAATTAACATCAGTCCTCTGAGACTATATTTCCTCTGCAGTTTGCAGATCATATTTTCCATTAGACTATGCTGGTAAAATTTGAGATTAGTTTTCTGTCAATGTTTGTAATTAAGAGAAGATTAGATTAGATTAGATTATTTACAGTGTGGAAACAGGCCCTTCAGCCCAACAAGTCCACACCAACCCGCCGAAGCGCAACCCACCCAGACCCATTCCCCTACATTTACCCCTTCACCTAACACTACAGGCAATTTAGCACAGCCAATTTACCTGACCTGCACGTCTTTGGACTGTGGGAGGAAACCAGAGCACCCGGAGGAAACCCACGCAGACACGGGGAGAATGTGCAAACTCCACACAGAGGCGGGAATTGAACCCGGGTCTCTGGCGCTGTGAGGCAGCAGTGCTAACCACTGTGCCACCGTGCCGCCCACGGTGTTGTTTTGCTTTAAATTGCACCAAAAGGTGCACATTTATTCAAAAAAAAAGCTTTATTGGAATTTGGAAATGCCAAATATTATCACTTCATTTTAAAATAAAAAGTGTTAAGTGAAGATGACACCAAGGTTTTTGTACTTTACGAGGGCCAGGGATTTTTTTTTTTAAACTTATTCTTTCCACAGATCCGATATAAACTCTATTTGTAGTCAATAAAACAGTAATATGGAATGAAACCAAAAAAAATGTCCTATCTTGCTCAAGAGTGGATGCAGCAATCAGTGTTTACAGAATTCAAGCTGTATACTCAAAATGTCTGGGCAATCACAGAACCCCTGCAACGCGGAGACGAGCCAATCGAGTCCTGCACCAACCCTCCAAAGAACATCCCACCCAGACTCCACTAACCTAGCCCTGTGACCCTGCAAATTTCGCATGGCTAACCCAGCAAGCCTGCACTATCCCTGAAGCCAATCCACTTAACGTGCACATTCTTGGACTGTGGGAGGAAACCCACGCAGATATGGGGAGGAACGTGCATAATCCATTCAGGGAGGAACGTGCATATTCCACTCGGGGAGAATGTGCAGAGGCCGAGCAATGAGCCTAGTTTTGTATGCTAGATCAGCTATTTTGTACTTAAAGATGCTGGGAGTTTAATTTCAAAACAAAACACAATGTCTACATTGACGAAATCAAAATGCCAACGTGCCCTAACTGACATCAGTAACCTTGTGAGACGAAGCTGCTCCTTTAACAAGTTTACACGGTCCTTGGCTTCCCGTCCCCAGAGAGGTCATAAATGACACACACAAACATCTGGGGCAATTTGATAATAGCTAACAGATACTGCCTCAGACAGAGGCTTTCAAGTTTAAAAAAGCCACTTGTACAACGAAAGGTGTGTGGCCAGTTTTCCCAGCTCAGCTTTTCTCTGGCTTAGTTTTTTTTTTAAAAAGTAGTAGTGTGAAGAAATGCTGCTGGACCCAAAGAAGCAGATTCAGACTGATGCTCTCTCTCTGACTTCTATCCTCTAAGAATCAGTGTTTGATTTTACCTTTTGTGCCAAGGGGTGTTTAGGGGGATTGTTGCAATATTTAGAACAGCGTCATTAAGTTGGGATGATCTGTTAGGTTTTCAGAGATGTTAAGTTATTCAGTATTCTGTTTTCTATTGTTTGAGCTTCATTCAGTAATCTTGTAAATAAATTCTGTTTTGTTTAAAACTAAGTGGTTTGACCAGCTGATTCTCTCCTGGAATATTCACTTGATACCCACTTAAAATAGCTAGCAAAGTTAGGGTCTGGGCTACCTTCTTGAAATGTTTTGAGGGGTCTAGCCTGGTCCGTAACACCTTGTCGTGGTGGTTGGGAGTTTGCCCTTATTCAAATCCATTGTTGTGGAAATAAATGCATTAAGACATTTTAAGAAGCTAGCTTAACAAATACCAGCTGAAACCAAACACGGAAATAAGAAAACAAGAAATTAAGGACAGCACAGTGACCACACAAAACAGAATGGTTGGATCATTACTGGATAAAAATGAACATTTCAAGCACTGGAGTTACACGAACTGAGTATACAGCCAAGTACGTAATGTATGAGCCTTGTTGATACTTTCTTCTTATCATACCATTACTGTACGTTGCATGGAATTGGCTGGACCTCATTTTGTGTTGCACATTCTATTTCAGTAAATTATTCATACTAAGATTGTTACTGAACTTATACAGATGCTAACAATAAAAAGTGGCACATTACAGAAATGCAAATAAGGAGGACAGGCTAAGTATCAAGGATTTGCTTTCTTTGGGAAAAGCTATCAAAATTATCTAGTTCAAGGTTTCACAAATGACAAAGGAAATAGCATATTGATCCAGGTTAAATTATGCACTCCACGTGAGTCCAGTTTGAGATGGCATATTGAACGCTAGCATATTTATAGACATATTGTGCTAGGATCAGCTACCTAAACACAAAAGGGACTAAAATCAACTTTCCCAGTCTGTGGACTCAATTATATACTGCCAAGGTTTTCCATATCAATGCATTTATTACAAATTAAAACTGGTTAGCAGTAAGCAAACAGGAGCTAAGAAAGAAAAGTCAGATAGAGCTTTTTGATTAAAATGGACCAGAATTATAGATTAATTTACAAGACGAGGTCTTTGACATAAACGATCCTAATGGATTAAAAGCTTTCAAAGAACAAGAGCAAAGAGCATTACAGCGCAGGAACCCAGCAAGACTGCACCGACAAAATCTTTCTAAACTAAAAGCTTTTGCCTCTACTTGGTCCGTATCTCTCTATTCTGTCCTTATTCACATATTTGTAAAGATGCCTCAAAAGTAGCTATTTCTAACCAACTCCACTGGCAGCACACTCCAGGCACTTACAACCCTCTGTGCAAAAGAAATTTATGTCTCTCATCTCCTTTAAACGTACCCCTTTTTACCTTAAAGTCATGGTCCCCAGTAATTGATGTTTCTACCCTGATGAAAAAGGCTCCAACTATCAATTCCTCTCAATTTTGTGAACTTCAATTATGTCACCCCTCAAGCCTTGATGTTCAAGTGAAAACAAACCAAGTTTGGCCAGTCTCTCCTGAAAACTAATAGCTTCCAAACAAGGTAACATCCTGATAAACTGTTACCATGTCCTCTCCAAAGCCTCGACATCCCTCTGCTAACATGATGATCAGAAACTTTCAAAAATGAACAGTGAATAAAAAAATCCTCAAATAATGATGGACGTTAGAAAAGTGGAAGTAATGCAGAAAATTAAACATGGCTCACTGGTGAATATTAAATAAACTTAATTGACAACTAAAACAGTGACTCATTTGGCATTTGCTATACACTTTAGTAATACTACCATTTGAGGACAACTGGGCTAGATTTTCAGGGAAGTATAGAGTCAGAGATGTACAGCACGGAAACAGACCCTTCGGTCCAACTTGTCCATGCCAAATCTGACATGTTAAAAACCAAAAAACTAGAGGGCATAGGTTTAAGGTGAGAGGGGACAAATTTAAAAGGGAACTAAAGGGCAACCTTTTCATGCAGAGGGTGATGCGTGTATGCTATGAGCTGCCAGAGAAATTGGTGGAGGCTGGTACAATTAAAACATTTAAAAAGGCACCTGGATGGGTACACGAATAGGAAGGGTTTGGAGCGATACAGGCCAAATGCTGACAAATGGGACATGATCAGGTTAAGATGTCTGGTCGGCATGGACAAGTTGGACCGAAAGGTCTGTTTCTGTGCTGTACAACTCAGAGCTCTGTATTTCAGACAAGTGATTCTAATTGTATTCTTACAGTTATGGAAACCACACATTTTTCATTGCAGACAGCTGCCATCTTCTGAAATGGAATCACAGACAACTACTGTCAAACATCGAATGCATAAGATAAATTAGGTTTGGGTGCCAAATGGGGTAGGGTGTAGGATACCAAGTGGGTAAGTAATAGGGTGCCAAGAAGTATGATGCAAGTGATGCAGTTTTTAGGATATATTAGCAGATTGTGTTTGGTGTGAGAAAAGGACAGTGAGGGGATAGGTGGGGTGGAGTTTAATATAGGGCAGGGCTAAATACATGTTGAAGACAGTGTGGTGCTGAAAAAGCACAGCTGGTCAGGCAGCGGAGGACAGGAGAGTCATTGTGTCGAGCAGAAGCTCTTCATCAGGACAAATTCCTGATGAAAAGCTTAAAGCTCAAAATGTCGACTCTCATACTCCTCGGATGCTACCTGATCAGCTGTGCTTTTCCAGCATATTTTTTGACTCTGATCTCCAGCATCTACAGTCCTCACTTTTTCCAGGGTTAGAGACACATCAGCTAAATAGTTCCTCAGGAGTTAGATTATGCATTTAGTTTGATTTTTTGAGTAGTTATTTACTTCATATCATTGAAATCTCCACATTCTGATTTGAATGGATATATTCAGAGGAACTTCCCAGGCAGCTCCTTCAGAGACTGGTACAGTGGGTTTCCACATATCACTATGCAACTCCCATCTACCTTGGTCAAATGGTTGTTTGGACATTAGAAAATCTGAGCCATTATTTCTAGTGTGATGTAAGCCGAGTGACTTGCATACATTTTAATATAATTTAGGTTGGATTCGAATAACATGGATTTTTGTGTGCCTGATGAAGTTTAGTGATTAACTTAAAACAATTTCAGTGACCATGATATCCATTTTAAATATAAAGTTAAGAGTGTGTGTTTGAGTATTTCTGGTATTAACAGGATTGCATTTTCATTGGGAAAGTTTTAGGAAGTAATGAAAGCAAACTTGCGCATTAGGCTTTCAGTTAAGGCAGCCAAAGATTGATTTATTGATTTGATTTCTTTTGATTAGGTTTAAAACATCTGGGTTTTAGCTGGCAGTTTTGCACAAGTCTTGGTTGAAACTGGATGCTTAGAACAGTTGCTTCTAATGAAAGAAGATGGCTCAAAGTTGTTAAGATTCAGATTAGTTCAGTCCAAGATGCTTATTTTTAAAGTTCCAGACCAAAGGTGTTTAGGTAAAACACAAAGGGTTATTTGAAGTTGAGAAAATCTAAACTCAATTGTAAGAGGATTCAAGGAAAAGATAATCAGATTCTCAAGACCAGGCAATTATAGTCACAGATAAGTCAAATCCTGTGTGTGATAAATGTGATAATTCTTGCTTTGGCGTTTAAGCATTGTAAAGAAGTGTTGCTGGAATGAATAGGATAATAATTTACTGTGTATTGCAGAATCATTAAAATTTATTCTATGTAAATGGTTTATTGCAGTTTATAAGAATATTATACAGAAGAAATAATGGTTTATTAAAACCAAATCTGCAGCATTGCAAGCTACTTAAAGAATCACTAATTAATCTCTTTGTGGAGTTCATTAATTAAGATTTTCCAGGTAAGAGGTAATGCCTGCCCACTGGCACTCAACACCTGAGTCTTTTTAAAGCAGGTGCAAGTCAGGGGCTCTTGTGCACATTAGTTGCTTCCCCACCTATGAGCCAGGAAGCCTAAATTCAAGTCTCACCTGTTCTGGAAATGTCATAACAAATCTAAACAGGTTGCTTAAAAAGATCCATAAAGCAGACCCAGGTCAGGGGCTCTTCTGGTGCAATGGTATGTTCCTATCTCTGACCCAGGACAGCCAGGGTTCATGTTCTACCTGCTTCAGAAGTTTGTGATAACATCTATGAATGGATTATTTAAAAGAATCTGCTATGTCTGTTGTGCCCCACTTTAATTTATAAAAAGGTGGGCCCTGGAAGGTTCTCTTATGGTGCAGTGGCTCAGTTGCACCTGCCCTAGAGATGTGTAATACCACCTCTGGGCAGGTTAATTAGAAAATATCCATAAGGCCAACAGAGATGTGGGTTCAAGTCCTACCTACTCCAGAGTGTGCAATTCATTCTCTGAACAGGTTAATTAGAAAACATCTATAAAGCTGATCCAGTTTTGATTTAAACTCTCCCCCCTCCCTTACTTTTGATGGTTTGCATTGTCCTTAATGGACTTTGCATGTAAATATCCAATTGTTTACAAGGGTGATTTACTGGTGGCACTTAGTAGTTAAAAATAAAAACGTCCTGATGATTGGTAATGGAAAAACAATATTCAATCGATGGTAAGATCACTTAGAGTCGGAGAGATGTACAGCATGGAAACAGACGCTTCGGTCCATGCTGACCAGATATCCCAACGCAATCTAGTCCCACCTGCCAGCACCCAGACCAAATCCCTCCAAACCCTTCCTATTCATATACCCATCCAAATGCTCCAGCCTCCACCACTTCCTCTGGCAGCTCATTCCATACCCGTACCACCCTCTGTGTGAAAAAGATGCCCCTTTGGTCTCTTTATATTTCTTCCCCCTCACCCTAAACCTATGCCCTCTAGTTCTGGACCCCCCAACCCCAGGGAAAAGACTTTTCCTATTTACCCTATCCATGATCTTCATAATTTTGTAAACCTCTGTAAGGTCACCCCTCAGCCTCCGACGCTCCAGAGAGAACAACCCCAGCCTGTTCAGCCTCTCCCTATAGCTCAAATTCTCCAACCCTGGCAACATCCTTGTAAATCTCCTCTGAACCCATTCAAGTTTCACAACATCTTTCTGATAGAAAGGAGATCAGAACTGCACACAATATTCCAACAGTGGCCTAACCAATGTCCTGCACAGCCGCAACACGACATCCCAACTCCTGTGCTCAATACTCTGACCAATAAAGGAAAGCATACCAAACGCCTTCTTCACTATCCTATCTACCCGAGACTCCACTTTCAAGGAGCTATGAACCTGCACTCCAAGGTCTCTTTGTTCAGCAACACTCCCTAGGACCTTACCATTAAGTGTATAAGGAGAAAGTGAGGACTGCAGATGCTGGAGACTAGAGTTGAAAAACATGCTGGAAAAAACACAGCAGGCCAGGCAGCATCCGAGGAGGAGAATAGACGTTTCGGGCATAAGCCCTTCTTCAGGAATGAGGCTGGTGTCAAGCAGGCTGAGATAAAAGGTGGGGGGGGGGGGGGGGCGCTGGGAATACGATCGGTGAAAGGAGGAGAGGGTGAGGGTGATAGGCCAGAGAGAGGGTGGGGACGGAGAGGTCGGGAAGAAGATTGCAGGTCAAGAGGGCGGTGCTGAATCCAGGGGTTGGGACTGAGATAAGGTGGGGGAAGGGGAAATGAGGAAGCTGGAGAAATCTACATCCCCGGATTCAGCACCGCCCTCTTGACCTGCAATCTTCTTCCCGACCTCTCCATCCCCACTCTCTCTCCGGCCTATCACCCTCACCTCCTTCCACCTATCATATCCCCAGCACCCCTTCCCCCAAATTCCCTCCCCCCTACCTTTTATCTCAGCACGCTTGGCACACCAGCCTCATTCCTGAAGAAGGGCTTATGCCCGAAACGTCAATTCTCCTGCTCCTCGGATGCTGCCTGGCCTGCTGCGTTTTTCCAGCACCACATTTTTCAACATTAAGTGTATAAGTCCGGCTAAGATTTGCTTTCCCAAAATGCAGCACCTCGCATTTATCGGAATTAACCTCCATCTGCCACTTTTCAGCCCATTGCTCATCTGGTCAAGATCCTGTTGTAATCTATGGAACCTTCTTCGCTGTCTTCTACACCTCCAATTTTGGTGTCATCTGCAAGCTTACTAACTGTACCTCTTATGCTCACATCCAAATCATGTATGTAAATGACAAAAAGTAGAGGACCCAGCACCAATCCTTGAGGCACTCCACTGGTCACAGGCCTCCAGTCTGAAAAAACCCTCCACCACCAGCCTCTCTTCTACCTTTGAGCCAGTTCGGTATCCAAATGGCTAGTTCTCCCTGTAATTCCATGAGATCTAGCCTTGCTTATCAGTCTCCCATTGGGAACCTTGTTGAACGTCTTACTGCAGTCCATATAGATCACATCTACCGCTCTGCCCTCAATCTTCTTTGTTACTTCTTCAGAAAACTCAATCAAGTTTGTGAGACATGATTTCCCACGCACAAAGCCTTGTTGACTATCCCTTATCAGTCCTTGCCTTTCCAAATACATGTACATGTGGTCCCTCAGGATTCCCTCCAATAATTTGCCCACCACTGAGGTCAGGCTCACTGGTCTATAGTTCCCTGGCTTGTCCTTACCACCCTTCTTAAACAGTGGTAACACATTTTCCAACCTCCAGTCTTCCGCCACCTCACCTGTGACTATCGATGATACAAATATCTCAGCAAGAGGCCCAGAAATCACATCTCTAGCTTCCCACAGAGTTCTCAGGTACACCTGATCAGGTCCTGGGGAATTATCCACCTTTACCTTCTGGATATAAAACAGAAGCAGACCCAAGGATCAGTCTTTAGAATTGTCTGCCCTTGTGTGCAACTAGCCTATGTAAGCCCCTATTAGTTGCTCTGTTTTGGTGTTCAACAAACAATGTTCCTTTCCAGTCTGGCTTCCTCAGTTATTACAAATCGGCATAAAGAGGGAATTTCATAGAATCCCCACAGAATGGAAGCAAGGCATTTGACCAAACAAGTCCTCACTGACCCTCTGACAAGTAACACTCCCAGAGCCATTCCCCTACCCTATTACTCAAATTTACCCCTGATTTAATGCATCTACACATCCCCGAACACCATGGGCAATTTAGCACGGTCAGTTTACCTAACCTGCACATCTTTGGACAGTGGGCGGAAACCAGAGCACCTGGAGGAAAGCCACGCAGACAGGTGGACAATGTGCAAACTCCACACAGATAGTAGCCAAAGGCTGGAATCTAACCCAGGTTCCTGGTGCGGAGGCAGCAGCACTAACCACTGAGCCACTATGCCAGGATATTATTTAATTTTGTTATTCCAATACTGTGCACACCTTAGCTAATAGAAAACAAACCTTAAAAGTCAAGTTTTCTCTCATGTTAATCTGAAGGTGTCGATTCAGATTGGTACATTTCTCAGTTGCCAACATTGCTTGGTACCTGTCCAAATGCCCTTTCTTTATAAGGACGCCTGTAGAGCATCAACTGTAGTTTACAATGAAATGTGCTAGAGTAGAGCCTGGTCCAGTTGGTAAGTGATCTCCATATGTACACACTTATAAAATCACTGGTTAGTGGATGATACAAATCTATTTAAATTTCTTCAGCTTTCTTGCTAGTCCACTTTGTTTTATCTTGAGGCTCATTTTCACGTCAAAAAAAGTCACAGATCTTCAATAATCAATAAATCTGCAAATATTGGCGAGAGTTATCCAAAAGTTATTTGCTCCAAAGCAAAGAAAGGGGTTAATGGAAGAGTACAACAGACCTTCCAAAACTAGAAGTAATAATTAAGCCAGCTCAGTGATCTTGGTTATTTTAAGTAAATATCCAATTAGATTTCAATGGTATCCAGCAGAGATAACTGTAAAATATTTAGTTTAAAACAAGTAATATTCTAGTAAATGCTATCTAAAAGAAAAATAATCTTTTCAGCCATGCATCATTGTTGGGAACCTCTACCTGATGCAACAGAGGTTGAAAAAAAACTTCTCATACTATTTTCTGTGAAAGGATACTCGCTCAATTCAAAGCTAAAGGAAATTAACATTAGCTCGCTGAATGAATAAGAAACTACAAGATTAACTGATTACTCATTAAAAGATAATGCGTCAGATTGGATTGGAGTTGTTGGATGAAAATAGTGAGATGCACCTTGCTCCAAACGTTCTCAAGTCTACACGAATAATCTGGATTCAGGAGCTAGATGCAAAATTAGCCAACTTGCACAATGCTAAGCAATTCAAAAGCATAAAACAAATCAGAGAATGCAGATCAACTTTAATGTTGAAAAGTCCGAAAGTACCTCATATTGGAAGGATACATAAGACCATAAGACATAGGAGTGGAAGTAAGGCCATTCTGCCCATCGAGTCCACTCCGCCATTCAATCATGGCTGATGCGCATTTCAGCTCCACTTACCAGCGTTCTCCCCGTAGCCCTTAATTCCTCGAGACAACAAGAATCTATCAATCTCGGCCTTGAAGACATTTAGCGTCCCGGCTTCCACAGCACTCCGTGGCAATGAATTCCACAGGCCCACCACTCTCTGGCTGAAGTAATGTCTCCGCATTTCTGTTCTGAAATGACCCCCTCTAATTCTAAGGCTGTGTCCACAGGTCCTAGTCTCCTCGTTTAACTGAAACAATTTCCTAGCATCCACCTTTTCCAAGCCATGTATTATTTTGTACGTCTCTACTAAGTCTCCCCTTAATCTTCTAAACTCCAACGAATACAATCCCAGTATCCTCAGCCGTTCCTCATATGTTAGACCTGTCATTCCAGGGATCATCCGTGTGAATCTCTGCTGGACACGTTCCAGTGCCAGTATGTCCTTCCTGAGGTGTGGGGACCAAAACTGGACACAGTACTCCAAATGGGGCCTAACCAGAGCTTTATAAAGTCTTAGTAGTACATCTCTGCTTTTATATTCCAACCCTCTTGAGATAAGAAACAACATTGCATTCGCTTTCTTAATCACGGACTCAACCTGTATGTTTACCTTTAGAGAATCCTAGCACTCCCAGATCCCTTTGTGCTTTGGCTTTATTAATTTTCTCACCATTTAGAAAGTAGTCTATGCTTTTATTCTTTTTGCCAAAGTGCAAGACCTCGCACTTGCTCACGTTAAATTCCATCAGCCATTTCCTGGACCACTCTCCCAACCTGTCGAGATCCTTCTGTAGCCTCCCCACTTCCTCAGTACTACCTGCCTCTCCACCTAACTTCGTATCATCGGCAAACTTCGCTAGAATGCCCCCGGTTCCCTCATCCAAATCATTAATATATAATGCGAACAGCTGTGGCCCCAGCACCGAACCCTGCGGGACACCGCTCGTCACCGGCTGCCATTCTGAAAAAGAACCTTTTATCCCAACTCTCTGCCTTCTGTTAGACAGCCAATCCTCAATCCATCCCAGCAGCTCACCTCGAACACCATGGGCCCTCACCATGCTCAGCAGCCTCCCGTGTGGCACCTTATCAAAGGCCTTTTGAAAGTCTAGATAGACCACATCCACTGGGTTTCCCTGGTCTAACCTACTTGTTACCTCTTCAAAAAATTCCAACAGGTTTGTCAGGCATGACCTCCCTTTACTAAATCCATGTTGACTTGTTCTAATCAGACTCTGCTCTTCCAAGAATTTAGAAACCTCATCCTTAATGATGGATTCTAGAATTTTACCAACTGCTGAAATTGGTCAATTAACCTGAAGACCGTCTTACGAAAGCACAAATTAGGACACCATTTAATAAAATCAGACCTGATTTGTCAGTACTTTGAACTCTATATTCACATCAATTCTCTTGCCTATCAAACATAGCAGTCAGGGCTATTGTTCTCTACAGCAAACAGCACAAGCCCAGGTGGCTGCATTGTCTGCCTCACAAAAACGTTCAGAATATCTTTAGTCTGGAGGAATTCCTGCAACCAAGCAGCCATAATCCATCAGTTTCAATGACTTGGGTAAAAATTAGGAGAGATTCTGCCGAGGGAGTACAAGATTATAAAGGCAGACTGTTGTAAGAGAATTGGTTCATGGGACATTGGTACCCAAACTGAAGGAAGTGAGATCTCAAGTGAGGTGGCATAAATGCAAACTACATAAGCAGGGCAAGCCTGCGCAGTGGTCACAAACAAGGGGTAGAATTGAAGCCAAGGAGCAAAATTGTGAGAGGAGAAATGGTCAAGGAATGGCAGGAAAGGACAAAAAAAAACTAATTACAATGTGATGCAACTGAAATGATGCAGTTGCATGACACTAACCTTTTACTATAAATTCTCTGTTTTATGATCCTGCTCCACAGCTACCTGATAAAGGAGCAGCACTCAAAAAGCTAGTGCTTCCAAATAAACTAGGACTATAATGTAGTGCTGTGTGATTTTTAACTTTGTATACCTTAGTCCAACACTGGCCCCTCCAAATAATGGCGAGAGAGCACGAGAGAGAGGTTGTACTTTGCATTTAGTCACACTTACTAAGCAACTAACAACAGAAGGCAAGAGTTGAGCAAATCTGGCCTAGCAGTTTTCACCCTCCGAAAACAAAACTGTACAACAAGGAAACTGGCCCTTCAGTCCACAGGCACAGTTGCTTAGTGATTAGTACGGCTGCTTCACACAATCAGGGACCTGGGTTTGATTCTGCCCTCGGGCAACAGTTTGTATGGAGCTTGCACATTACCACAGCACGTGGATGCGTTTCCTCTGGATACCCGTTTCTTCCCACAGTCCAAAGATGCATAGGTTAGGTGGATGGACCATGAGAAATGCAGGGTTACAGGGATAGGGTATGGTGGTGTTCTCAGTGGATACTCTGTGGAAGGTCAGTGTGCACTTGATAGGCCGAATGGCCTGCTTCCACACTAAGAATTCTATGTTGTGCCAAACATGCCGCCAAATTAAACTAATCCCTTCTGCCTGCTCTTGGTCCATATCCCTCTATGCCTTGTATATCCATGTCCTTATGCAATGCCCCCATCGTATCTGCCTCTACCACTTTTAAAAAAAACTTGCCCCCTCTCACTATAAATGTATGTCTCCTAGTTTCAGGCATTTCAACTCTGGGGAAAAGACGAACCGTCAACACTATCTATGCATCTCAATCTTAGAGACTTCTATTAAGTCTCCCTTCAGCTTCCACCACTCCAGAGAAAACGAGTTTTTCTAGCCTCTCCTTATAGCTCACAACCTCTAATCCCGGCAACATCCTGGTAATTGCTTCTGAAACTTCTCTAAAACTTGCACATCCGTCTTATAAAGTGGCAACCAAATCTGAACACAATACACTCAGTGGGGCATAACCAAAGTCTTACAAAGCTGCAACATGGCAAAACCTGCGCCCACACCTCACCTCAGTCCAAGGCTCCGAAGGAGCATTCCAAGTTCAGCAGGGATTCACTTGTACATCCTCCAACCTCTTCTATTGCATCCAGTACTCTCGATGTGGTCTTCTTTACACTGAGGAGACAGAATAAACTAGCGGAACAGCTCAGGGAAAATCTCTGGTCTGTACGCACCAACCAACCCCACCTTCCTGTGGTCATCCAGTTCAACTCCCCCTCCCACTTCCCTGATGACATCCATTCGGGGCGTCTCCACTGCTTACACGAGGCCACCTGCAAACTGGAGGAATACCTCATTGTCCACCTCGGCACCCTACAAACATGTGGCATGAACATTCAATTCACCAATTTCCAGATCTCCCCACAGCCCCCCACCCAGATGCGCCCTCTTGACCTGACCTACCTGTCGATCTTCCTTCCCACCTATCCACTCTGCAATTCCCAGTCTATCACAAACACGTGCTACATTTTCTCAACTATCCAATTCCATTTACCTCTCCCCTAGCCTTCCCCCCCATTTATTTCCCGGCCCCCTTACCCAGTCCTGAAAGGTTATGCCCAAAACATTGAGTATCTTGCTTCTTGGATGGTGCCTGACCTACCATGCTTTCTTCAGCGCCATGATTTTTCAACTCTGACTCTCCAGCATCCGCAGTCCTCACTTTGTCTTGGTTGCACTAAATAATATCAAAACCAAAAGAACTGCAGATGTTGTAGATCAGAAGTAAGGACAGTAATTACTGGAAAAGCTCAGCAGGTCTGGCAGCAGTTATGGAGAGAAAACAGTTTAACGTTTCTGCTCCAGTGACCCCTCAGAATTTGGTACTAAACAGTGTTATTTGAGGTCAGAGTCTGAAGACTTATTGGCTTTGTCTTCCCTTCAACTGCCTGTCTTTCCTTCCACCGCCTGTCTTTAGCCCAAACTCAGTTTGACATTAAACCACATGATAAAAGATGAGAACAGCAACGCAATTCACTGCTGCCACAGTTTTATTTTGGAAATGAAGGTCAAGAAACAGACTGGGGATTTTACGTAAAAGACAGTGATTCAAACAAACTTCAGTAATTTTTGGATAAAAGCAAATTACGGCGGATGCTGGAATCTGAAACCAAAAGAGAAAATGCTGGAAAATCTCAGCAGATCTGGCAGCATCTCATTCCCCAATACCTCCCTATTTCTCCCCTTTTTTAGCTTTGACAAAGGGTCAGTTAGACTTGAAACGTCAGCTCTTTTCTCTCCTTACAGATGCTGCCAGACCTGCTGAGATTTTCCAGCATTTTCTCTTTTGGTTTCAGTAATTTTTGTACAGCTTTAAGACCGGCTAATGGTTAGTAAAGCCACACAGCTGAACAAAAATCTCCTTCAGAGAACCTATCAAAGCACCCAGACTAATCAAACTTTTAGTAAGTTTGTAAGCAGCAATTGCAATAAAAACAAACTTGTAGCAAAACAAGTAAATCCAAATCAGTACCCATGAAGAGGCTAACTCCTGAATACCTGAACTGAATTGGATTCTTGAAAAAGGGGCAAAACTTTTTGTTCTCAAAGATAGGTACAGGGGCACCAACAATGGGTTAGCAAACTTCTGAACTATTTCTTCAAAGAGAATATTAACAGCAAGACAATTCTTTAGGTTCAGACTCAAGAATACTGTCAAACAAGGAATAAAAATTACTACAAGACAAAGCAAAAGCCCTAATAGTCAGGTTAATGAACTCTACTGAATATGTATAGGGTATAAGCAGACAGGGAAAGAGTTAAGTTGTGTGAAATAAGAGGTTCAGCTGAGCATGACTCAGATCAGATAAGAACTTGCAGTGAACAATGGGGGGCTGGAAAATGGGTTAAAAAGGTGGAAAAGCATTATGTAGAGCCATTTAACAATATCAGAAACAGTCTGTAAGGTCAGTTTAACAAGGTGAGAAGTATTCATTATGTGAAGCCATTTATTCATTGCGTAACTGCACATGGCTTAATCCTTACTACCGACACTCCCTGATTGTGACAGTCACCTAATCAATATGTACGTTGCCTTGTCTGGATGCTCCTCTCTGTAAAATGACCTTATAATTAAGAAACTGCTCTTCCAGAGAAGACCATGAACTCATGTCCCTACACACATAGGCGATCATTCTCTCTCTCCAGGGGCCAGAATAAAGGTGAAGGAGGTAAAACTATACTGTGTCTCTGGGCATTGTTTCGACAGTTGGGGGAGCGAAACTGCAACAATGGTTTGAACAAATGTGACTTCCAACACATTTAAGTTAAAGGTCACAACACCAGATTACAGTCCGACAGGTTTATTTGGAAGCACTACCTTTTGGAGTGCAGCTCCTTCATCAGACCACCTGATGGAATGGCGCTCTAAAAGCTAGTGCTTCCAAATAAACCTGCTGGACTGTAACCTGGTGTTGTACGATTTTTAACTTTGTCCACTCCAGTCCAACACTGGCACCTCCAAGTCATTCTATCACATTGTCAAACCTCAATTGTTGGGACAATTGTATAACCTGAGGTTCCTTTATTAGCTCCTGTACTGGCGAGACCTGCTTAAACAGGACCTGCAGCATTCCCTCTGGGTTTTCTTAGCAGCAGACGGGGCCTCCAAAAACTGAGATGGAAGACATGACAGGCACACCAATGTCAATCACCACGCACAGAATATCAAAAGGTCTGCAATTTCAAGTGAACATTTCCCTCTTGTCCCTGATCTCACACCAATTTTGGATAACTGCCTTCTGTCAGGAAACTTTACCCCGCCCTGATGTCTGCAACTCAGATCCAAAGCTGCTTGAGCTGCAAACTCTGTAGTAGCAACACATCAATCTGCATCTCCATGGTATTTTGTTCGATTTATTAATCACTCTTGTATTCCTATTCTTTACACTTTATTGTTGTTCCTTTCTCTATAAACCCCCATGTACCCGTGGGGGATACATTCCAGGATCTATTGCCGAAGCCTGAAACTGTGGATATGAGCGAACCCATGCATTCAGTGGAAAATTAACCTTCCCAGCAGCCTCCTAGTCCCTGGTTCTCTATACGTTCAGAGCACAGTAAGCCACAGGTAACTGAAACCGCGTAAATTAGTTCCCGGATACAGGGGTTGCCAGGTATTTAATTTCATATTTAAGAAAAGAGAAAACAAGAGCAATCTGACTAGAAACTAAAAGCCTTAACATACTTTACTTTAAAAATTGAAATGCTCCCCAATCCAAACCAAGCATAAGCAACCAAGTACCTTTTTCCTTTCTCTGCTTAACGCGTCGAGTTGCTTCACTCTCACGTTGTAACATTCTTAACCTTCCCAGAGACGGAGCAAGTAGCCTTCTATGGTGACAAAATATTCTTACACCTTTTTACCAAATCATATCTCAGAAACTATCTCACCAAATCTGATTAGAAAAATTAAATGAGTATTGGTCTGCCTCTGCAGCAACAGGGTGTATTTTTATGGGGTGTGGTGCTCCTCAACACCCTCCCCCACCATCTCACCCTGATTTAAAGGGAAAGCCCATTAAAAAAACTGGTATTCCAGCAGCCAACATTATTTGGCTGGCATTCACCTGGTGTAGGACAAGAGTTTCACTTCCATTTATACACAGATGTCCCATCTCAGAAACTGACCAATAAGATTGGCCAGCAGCTCTGGACATTAATTTAGATAAATAAGAGGTGTTGAATTTTGGGAAAGCAAATCTTAGGATGTATACACATAATGGTAAGGTCCTAGGAGTGTTGCTGAATAAGGAGACCTTGGAGTGCAGGTTCACAGTTCTTGAAAGCGGAGTCGCAGGTAGATAGGATAGTGAAGGCGGCATTTTGTATGCTTTCCTTTATTGGGCAGAGTATTGAGTACAAGAGTTGGGAGGTCATATTGTGGCTGTACAGGACATTGATTAGGCCACAGTTGGAATATTGCGAGCAATTCTGGTCTCCTTCCTATCGGAAAAATTTTGCGAAACTTGAAATGTTTCAGAAAAGATTTACAAGGATGTTGCCAGGAATCAAGGATTTAAGCTATTGGGAGGGGTTGAATAGGCTAGGGCTGTTTTCCCTGGAGCATCGGAGGCTGAAGGGTGACCTTATAAAGGTTTATAAAATAATGAGGGGCATGGACAGAATAAATACACAAAGTCTCTTCCCGGAGATGCCTGCCTGCCTCTGTGTGCACGCCCGCGGGGTTGGGAATGGGGTCCACAACTAGAGGGCATAGGTTTAGGGTGAGAGGAGAAAGATATAAAAGATACCTAAGGGGCAACGTTTTCATGCAGAGGGTGGTACGTGTATGGAATGAGCTGTCAGAGGAAGTGGTGGAAGCTGGTACAATTGCAATATTTAAAAGGCATCTGAATGGGTACACAAATAGAAAGGGTTTGAAGGGATATGGGCCAGGTGCTGGCAGGTGGGACTAGATTGGGTTGGGATATCTGGTCGGCATGGACGGGTTGAACCGAAGGATCGGTTTCTGTGCTGTACACCTCTATGTAGTCCCAGCAGACCCTGGACTGACTGCTGAGAATGAGTGTTTGTTCCAAACAAGGTATTTTAGTTAAAGAAAATCACATGACACCAGCAAGCTTCCAAATAAACCTGGTGTCATGTGATTTCTAATTTTGTCCACCCTAGTCCAACACTGGCACCTCCACATCAGGGTATTTTAGTTTAGCATTCCCACATTAGATATTGAGTATCATAAGAAATTGGGCATGAATAATGCAGAATTGAAGAACCCAGACATTTATTGTCACTATTTTGCAAACATTTTACATTCCTCAGACACAAATATCTGCAATATTAAGCCATTAGGTTTCGAGGAGAGCATGACTTGGGCCTCCTTCTGCTGAAGGTAATCTTACAGCCAGGGTCATAGGATATATTTAAGTAACCGTTAATTTTTCCACACGATCTTCAATATGCCCAAAGGACAAGCAGACCACCCGAGGACTCCACAACCCTGTGAAATGGGACAGTTTCAGCACGAGTGGGAAGGTGGTATAGGCCAGCCACACAATGTGTTTTACAATTCCCACCCCAACTTCAAAAAGTTGCCTCCCCCTCAAAATTAATTTGGCCTAAGGCATCAAAAGCCCTGGATTTAATGTGTACAAAGTTAATTTTCTAATGGTGTGGAGATGAAATACTCCATCTTAAAGATCTGTTTCCCAGCTTCCCCATTTACAAAAAGCCACAGTGCATAATTCAAATCAGTCAACAAAATTAACTTTGTTCTAATGAGTAGAAATAGAGTACATTGTCATCAACAGGTCACCCATGAAAATCAGATTTAAGACTAAAGATGATTGATATCTGCTCAACTATTGCACAAATTAGATATCACAGAGTTGGCTGCATTTTTTTGCACTTCAATAGTCCTTGTCCACATGTTGTTTGTCAAAGACTCATAACAACTTGCAAACAGTCTTTTTCAAAAGGAAGGAAATAGTATGATGCACAATACAGTCAAACTTGTTCAACTGGTGTCACTACCCTCGTTCAAATTTATGCTGTGCTTTGAAAAGTAGCAGCAGAAAGCTGAACCCTCCCCACCTAAAACAAAAGAGAAGCAATTCAGGGAAATTTGAAAAAAGAACATGGCATAAGAAGATAATGGTCTCAACTTCTACCAAACTGCCTGTAGGCAGGATGATTAACCAAAATGACTGGCAATATCCAGAATGTTTAGTGACTTTGTGAAACAAAGTCAGACAATACCCTCCAGCAGGATACTAAAAATAACTCCAAATTTCGAACATCTGTGAGAAAGACATGATACATGTAGGTCGGTAGATCTTACTGCCATATACCTGTACTTTGTTCCAGGGCAACTTTAAACTTTCCACTTATTCCACTGATTTGACTGACATTACGGACAACATTTTCAGCTATAATAGTTGGTTCAGGGGTTGGAGTCAGATGGAGGGAAAGGAAAATAAATTCAATTGTTAGCATTCAGAGGAGGATTAAATAGAAAAGTGGCACCTTAAATGTGGGTGTTCCTTTACAGTGAATGTGTCCATCAGTGTTTGAGATTTAGATTTTGCTTGATTATGTAGTCAGAGATTGCCTACAATTTTTTAAATATCTGTTAGGCTTTTATTTGGAACTCCCTTAACTTTTCTCCCACTCAGTTACTTGTGAGTAAACTATATCAGCTTTCGTTTTAACTGGGGAGTAAAAGACAATCAATCACAATCAACAGAAAATAGAAATTAGAACACACTATTTGAAAACAAGACTGTCTTGGTAAGGTTTGAATGTACAAATCGACATCAACTTCCTGATTCTCACGTTGAGCTGTGCAGGTCATAGTCACAGAGTCGTAGAGATATACAGCATGGAAACAGACCCTTCGGTCCAACTCGTTCAAGCCAATCAGACATCCTAACCTAATCTAGTCCCATTTGCCAGAGTTGGACCATATCCCTCGAAACCCTTCCTTTTCATATACCCATTCAGATGCCTTTTAAATGTTACAATTGTACCACCCTCCACTACTTTCTCTGGCAGCTCATTCCATACACTCACCACCCTGTGTAAAAAGGTTGCCCCTCAGGTCCCTTTTTACATCTTTCCCCTCTCACCCGAAACCTATGCCCTCTAGTTCAAGACTTTGCCTATTTATTCTATCCATGCCTCTTTATTTTATAAACTTCTAAGGTCACTCCTCAGCCTCCACACTCCAGGGAAAACAGTCCCAGCCTATTCAGCCTCTATAGCTCAAATCCTAGCAATATCCTTGTAAACCTTTTCTGAATCCTTTCAACAACATCTTTCTGATAGAAAGGAGACCAGAATTGCACGCAATATTCCAAAAGTGGACTAACCAATGTCCTGTACAGCTGCAACATGACCTCCCAATTCCTATATTCAATACTCTGACCATTAAAAGGAAAGCAGACCAAATACCTTCTTCACTATCCTATCTACCGATGACTCGACATTCAAGGAACTATGAACCTGCACTCCAAGGTCTCTTTGTTCAGAAACACTCTTCAAGACCTTACCATTAAGTGTATACATCCTGCTCTGATTTGCTTTTCCAAAATGCAGCAGCTCACATTTATCTAAATTAAGCTCCATCTGCCACTCCTCAGCCCATTGGCCCATCTGATCAAAATCCCATTGTACTGAGGTAACCATCTTTGCTGTCCACTACATCGCCAATTTTGGTGTCATCTGCAAACTTACTAACTATACCTCTTATGTTCACATCCAAATCATTGATATAAATGACGAAAAAGTAGTGGACCCAGCACCATCCTTGTGGTCATAGGTCTCCAGTCTGATATCTGATTTCCTCCATTACCACAGTGAGCATCAGTTGACTGATTCCAAATGAGTCAAATCCAAACTATAATCTGGAGTGATGTTCCAGTGTGAGGCTTCAAATTAGCTGCATTATCCTGAAATCAAAGGTTCACCAGTCTTCAGTGACTCAAGTGGATCCAGATTTCAGTGTCAAAAGTGTAGTGCTGGAAAAGCACAGCAGGTCAGGCTGCATCGAGGAGCAGGAGAATCAATGTTTCGGCCATAAGCCCTTCATCAGGAATGAGACTTGTGGGTCGGGCCTGAGGGGGGCATAGGGTTTGGGATTGGGATTGGAAGGTAGCTGGGAAAGCAATCGGTGGATGAGGTGAGGGAGAAGGTGACAGGTCAGAGGGGACAGTGATGGATGTGTCTGGACAGCGGTGTAGTCTTGGGGGAGGGGGGGGGGAATGGGTGTGGCTGCAGGGTCCCAAGGCAGAATAGGAGACGTTCTTCCTCCAGGCATCAGGTGGTAACGGTTTGGTAGTGGAGGCGACCCAGGAACTGCATGCCCTTGACAAAGTAGAAGGGGGAGTTGAAGTGTTCAGCCACGGGGCGGCGGGGCTGGTGGGTATCCCAGAGATGTTCTCTGAAACGATCCGCAAGGCAGCGTCCTGTCTCTCCGATGTACAGGAGACCACAATGGGTGCAACAGATGCAGTAGATGACACTGGTAAAGGTACAGGTTAATTTCTGACAGATGTGGAAGCATGCCTCCCTTGGGGCTTTGGACAGTGAGCTGGTAGATTTGTTCTCAGACATTTCATCACCATGCGAGGTAACATCAGTGGGCCTCTGATGAAGCGCTGGCATTGTATCCCACTTGCTATCTGTGTGTCTTAGTGTTCTGGTGGGTTATATCACTTCTGGTTCTTTTTCTGAGAGGCTGCTAAATGAGGTCCACTTTTGTTAATGGAATTCCAGTTTGAATGCCAGGCCCCTAAGCACCATGGTAGCTCACAAACCTACCACCACACTAAAACACCACCTGATTTATTTAAAAGGACCCTGTAAAAACAACCAGTAGAACAAATGTCATAAACAAAATACCCTTCAAAGACTGCAACAAACATTACATTGAACAGATGGGAAGAAAACTACCCACTAAAATACACGACCAATACTTGTATCCATATACAGACAAAGAGGGACACCAGTTCAACTGCGACAATACACCCATCCTGGGACAGGCTGAACAAAGTCTCGCACAGGAATTCCTAGAGGTCTGGCGTTCAAACTGGAACTCCATTAACAAACATATTGATTTGGACCCCATTTACTAACACCTCAGAAAAAAGGAAGTGATATCACCCGCCACAACAGACCAAGACTCAAATGTATAAATAAATTTTGAAAATATCCTTTCATGGGAAGTGGGCATCACTGGCTAAGGTGACATTTCTTATCAATCTTTAATTGTCCTGAAGGAGGTAGTGATGAGCTGTCTTCTTGACTCAGTCTATGGGGAATGTTAGGGCTGCTACATAGCAATTAGTGAAAAAAGTTTCCCCCTTGTTGCAGATAGTCATTACTTGACAATTGTGTGGTGTGAATGTTACTTTCCAGTCACATGATGAAAGGGGTCTGATTTATGCATACATTAAATCATTTTTAAGGTTTGGATTTTAAAACACTGATATAAGTAATTAGATCAGATAGGTTTTTTACATAATGGTGACCTACTCCGGTAAGGATGCTACAGGGTAAGGATACCTGGACTGTTAACCTAAGATTATTGGTATTGTGTTCCATCCTGCTGCTGGGACAGGATATGCGTAGGGAATAATGATGGTGGGTCTGCAGGCCAGCTCTCCCAATTTTGGGACAATTTCCAGATATAATAACTTTGCAGGATCAACAGGGCCAGGTTTATCACTATCATTTCTGGTGCTTGGTTGATGCTAAAAGACCCATCTGGGTTCATTTCTTCACAGACATTTTTCCAATTGTAGCACTCTCACTGCTGAGCCACTATAGTAACTGCAATTAGCATTCATTTCAAGAAGCCTAAAAATAAGGGATGTATCATTGAGGCTGTATTTGGCTCTGGTCAGACCGCATTTGGAATATTGAGCAGTTTTGGGATTATTATCTGATGAAGGATATGCTGACATTGGAGGGGTCCAGAGGAGGTTTACAGAACGATGCTGGGGATAAAGGGCTTGTGATAAGAGTGGTTGAAATCTTTGGAAGTGTATTCAATGGATTTTAGAAGATTGAGGGGGAATCTCACTAAAACTAACAGAGACACCTGTATAGAAAGGATGTGGAGAAAACGTTTCCACTAGCAGGAGAGACTAAGACTTGAGGGCACAGCTTCAGAGTGAAGGGATAACGCTTTGCATGTGAGGTGAGAAGGAATTTCTTCAGCTAAAGGTGATGAATATGTGGAACTCTCTGCCGCGGAAAGTTGTGGAAGCAAAGCCATTTGGGTGTGTTTAAGACAAACAGGGACAGACCTTAACTATTAAGGGTTATGGGGGAAATGGCATGGGAATGGGGTTGAGAAACATAGCCATGATGAAATGCTAGAGCAGACTCAAGGGCTGAATGGCCTAATTTTGCTCCTATATCTTAAGGTCATGAGTTCAACAGGACAAAGGGAACACTTTCCCATGCATGTAGCCTCCCCCAACTGGTAAGACAATATATCATCTCCCAAGTCAGACAGCACTCTGACTCACTGCTCCATCAGCTTCACCAAGTCAAAACAATCAGATTTCTTCACCACAAAGTTTCTAGTAGCTTATTCAAATCATTAAAAACTGCTTTTTATATTTAAAGTTGGCTTACGTTTACGCAGTCCAATCTCTTACTTTTATCAAACAGCTCAATGCCTGCCTTCCTGCGCTATGAAAAAGTATTTATTCTTCAATTAAAAAGGTTCAAATGACTGACAACACCACCACTTTGTGAATGCACAACCAAAGTAAGTAATACGCTTGGACAGGTAATCCAGAGCCCCAGGCCAATATTCTATGAGATGACCAGAAGTCCTTGACAGGAGCTAATGGAATTTAAATTCAATAAAAAAAATTCTTAAAAATACTTTTCAAAAGAAATTAAAACTAAAATCTAGTCTAATGGTAACTATGAAACCAATTGCCATAAAAATCCCATCTGAGACAAGAATGCCTGTTAGGGTAGGAAATTTGTCACCCTTATGTGGTCTGACCTACATGTGACCCCAGATCCGCAACAATGCAGTGGACTCTTCATTGCTCTCAGAGTAATTGGGGATGGGCAATAAATGCTGGACCACCCAGCAATGCCCACATCTCATGGAAGGGTAAAGAGAAACAAAGGAATTCGGAATGAAAGCAGTGAATTTGCATACACCAAGATCCCACATAAAGCAAAGCAATTCATGAGCAGCAAAAGCTATTTATGTTCTGTTGGCTGAGGGACATGTATTGGCAAGGACCAATGTTCCCTCAAATTTCTCTTGAAGAGACCTTAGAGTTGTGTGCGCAGCAGCTTCGAGGAAAGTGGGAGTCTGTTCAATCATCGGTAAGTGTGGAACTTCCAATTGACTGCGGAGCCTTGAGGCAATATTGGCTAGTACACTAGGGAAATCTTTCTTGCTCTCCCCAAAAAAGAATGAACTGCTGCAACAGTAGTCGCGATTCAATTAACCCCTGAAAGATCCATATCTTGACTCTAGTTACATTTCTTCCAAACAATGAACATCATATCCAATAAAAATCAGTTTGCGTTTTGAAGTATCCAAATGATTCAGCCTCAAGACTGCGTGGATGCAGAGTTCCAGATTTACTCTATTCTTTGAGAAAGGTTATAATCATCCTTGAACAGTTTAGCTCTTTCAAAAAAAGTCATGTCCCTTGTTCTAGACTAACTCAAGGGGAAAGTGTTTCATGTTATCAAGCAAACCTTTTCCTTTAACCTTATTAAACACTACCATTAACCCTGTATTGTTATATGACTCAAAAAATGTGTAGATAATTAAGCCCCACCATTAGTGTTAACATAGATTCATGGCTTATGCCACATTGTTACAATGGAGCAATGCAAGGAGGTAAGGACTAAAATCTACCTTAGTCAGTACAGATATTAAACTGTGCTGTTTGTAACGTTCCCTTCTTCAGATTCTTACACGCTTGATGCAACTGCAATATGGCAACTTCTATTAACAGCCACGATTTAGTTCAGCAATTACTAGCTTTTGGAGGACCACTTAACACTCTTCCCGATGATGGCAGAGCATGTCAAGCAAGGCTCCCCGAACAAGAGAACCAGCCTCCCTTTATACAGGGTTTTAAATCAGTCAGTCATGTGCACTAGACACCAGCCATGTCACTCCCTCATTCCTTTCTTTTATCATTCCATGATAACCAACTAAATGGGGCTGAAAAAGGCACAACCAGCTTATTCATAAGAATCTGACAGCCCGTATTCAAGTTGTGACACAATGCAATGATTAGAATAAGAATTACTAGTCCATGAAGCAGATAGGAGACCCAGGGTCCTCCCACATGGAAAAAAAGAGTTCAATAATAAAGTTCTTAAATCTACAGACCTTAGTGACCACTCCACGCCCTCCATGTTAAGTGGAAACGAGCCAGTTATCTAAATCATCAGTAAAGTCCAAACTGAAAACTAAATACAGTCTGCCCTCAGGGATCACTCCATGAAGAAATCTGAATTAGAGTCATAGATGTACAGCATGGAAACGGACCCTTCGGTCCAACCCGTCCATGCTGACCAGATATCCCAACCCAATCTAGGGCCGTCTTGGATAAGGGCAGTTAAATACTTAACAATACTGACGAGACTTCCATTCTTGCAGTGATGCTTTAGATGGAGGATACCAGTGCATCTGAGCGTGAAGAGCAGCAGCTGCAGTAGCAGGATAAGTGAATGCAGTATGTGGAATGGCAGGGGTCTGTTCTGTTGTGTACAGTGGATAGGGGACCTAGGCCTTTGGAGATACAGGGAAAAGTGCTGTTCCTGCAAGGTCATGGGGCCCAGTGCAATGAATTGTGCTCCCAAGGCAGGGTGCATATTTGTGGGGTTAGGTGTAACTGTCAGTTTGCTTTTGGCCATGTTTGTGTTCGTCTCTGCAAATTCCAAATAAAGAATCTGAGGATTTTCGGGATCAAATCGAATGCTATTTAATGCATTCTTTGCTGCTCTGCTATCAAATGTAACAAAGCCAACTGGCCATTTTGATGTTAGCTTGATCAGTGAACCTTCATATTCCTTAAATGGTTGAAAGAGAAGATAAAGCTCACATGATTTAATATCCAAAGGAGGGCTACTGACAAAAAGTGTACAGACCACCTCTTCACACTTGTTAGCTTCATCACTTTTAGTGCTCATGACTGGGGAGCTGACTGAATCCATTGTGTATCCCTACACCAGGCAGGTGAAATGTGGCTTGGTGGTGAGTGCACAATGGGTAACATTAGACAATAAAGACTTTTCTTATATCCTTGAAAACTTTGCTTGGTTGTTTCCGCAAAGTCACTTGATTTCCTGTAGACAGTAGGTATACCACAACAGATATTAGACTGTTGGCTTCAGCTGCAAGGAATCACATAGCAAAGCCCTTAAAACTCCAGAATGTCAAAAGTGCAAAAACTTACAGTATTTCCAGGTGGCCCTTAAATACATGCATCCCCAATACTACATTCGGTAATTAAAGTCTAGTCTGTGCAGCCCCCTCTCAATTTAACACTTTCAACCCATTGTCCTTGCCAATCTGTAGTGCACTCTCTCCTAGGTAACAAATTCATAGATAGCAGCAAAGCAATTTCCTAAAAACAGTTAAATGCAGATTAGTATAATCCAATCCCCTATCAAAAGATTCCATGATGCTTTCACAGCCATTTCCACATAATCCCAAAGGCAAGGAGGATCCAAGATCTTTTGGCAACTGCAGTGCGTGACAGGTAGTAATGTTATTATGGAGCAAAGATAGGAGATAGGCTCTGACAACTACATCAACAAGTGCAGGACTGACCTGTCCTGCTTGTTCTATTCCATACCACATCTTGATCAACTGAGATAAGTGGCTTCTTCAGCACAGACTGTAGCATTCCAGGTGAGATCAAATGAAAGCTCGAACAAGAGTTATACTTAAACACAATTTTCACCTCTCTGGATTTTAGCCCTCTCAACATTAAGGTCAGCATCCTATTAGCTTTTAAAATTTTTCCATATGAAAAATAACTCCTAATTTGCACCTGGACTCTACAATCCATTTGCTCATCCACAGATTCTAGTTGCCCGATCATTAGGCCAACCTAAACATTTCCGAAAGGTCTAATGTGAGATCTCATTTTTCCTACCTTGAATCTCTTCTGCCCATTCACTTAAACTTTCAATGACCATCGACACCCATCTCTTCTATTCATTATATCACTCAATTCTAACTCTCTAAACAGTCCACGCAAGACTGTCAAAAGGTTCCAAGGCAAAGTCTGGAGGGCTGCAGGGTCCCTAGGCGGAAAATGAGGGGCTGTTCCTCCAGCTTGCACTGAGCTCACTAGGACACTGCAGCAAGCCCGAGTCAAACGTTGGCCAGGGATGGTGTGTTACAGTAGCAGGCAACCAGAAGCTCAGTATTTTTAGCAGTCACAACATATATGTTCTGTGAAGCAGTCACTTAGTCTACATTTCATTTCCCCATTGTAGAGTGGATCACATTGTGCAGATGAATGCAGTAGACTAGAATGTGAGAAGTGCAGGTAAAATGCTGCTTCACCAAATGTATGTTTGGGCCCTTTGATACGAAGGAGGGAGGAGGTAAACAGTCAGGTGTTACAGCTTCAGCAGCTGTGGGGTGGAGAAGAGTTAACAGTGAAGGGAAAGTGGACCAGGCTATCCCGAGGGAACGTTCCCTGCAGAAGGGAGGGGAGGGGAAGGTGTGTCAGTGGTGGCAGCAAAAGCAGCTGATGATCTTCTGGATGCTGATGGAATGATAGGTAAGGACAAGGGAATCCTTATCGCTTTTGCAGAATGGAAGAGCGGGGGAGAGGGCAGTGGTGCAAGTGATGGGTCGGACCCAGTTGAGGGCTCTGTCAACAATTGAGTCCAATCCATCTCCCACACTTATGCCCTCACCCTTTCTCTTCCCTCCAGCAACAGTGATAGGGATCCCCTTTTCCTCACCCACCAGCATCCACATCAAGAACATAGAACACAGAACAGTACAGCAAAGAACAGGCCATTCAGACCACGACGTTGCCCCGAAGATTATTACTAATCTAAAATAACATAACCTACGCACCTCACAATTCACTGCTGTCCAATTGCATGTCCAGCAGTCACTTAAATGTCCCTAATGATTCTACTTCCACCACCACCGCTGGCAATGCATCCCATACATTCACAACTGTCTGCATAAAGGACCTACCTCTGACATTTCCTCCACACCTTCCTCCTAATATCTTAAAACTATGATCCCTCGTGCCAGTCAATCCTGCTCTGGGGAAAAATCTCTGGCTATTGACTATCCATGCCTCTCATTACCTTATAAACCTCGATTGGGTCACCTCTTCCTCCTCTCCAGAGAGGACGTCCAAGCTTAGTCAACCTTTCTTCATAGGGCAAGCCCTCCAGTCCAGGCAGCATCCTGGTAAATCTTCTTTGCACCCTCTCCAAAGCCTCCATATCTTTCCTATAATGGGACAACCAGAACTGGACACAATATTCCAAGTGTGGTCTCACCAGGGACTTTTAAAGCTTTAGCAAAACCTCACAGCTCCTAAACTTGATCCCCCTGTTAACGAAAGCCAAAACATCATAAACTTTCTTAACAACCCTACCCACTTGGGTGGCAAATTTGAGGGATCTTTGCACTTGAACACCAAGATCCTTCTGTTCCTCCACACTGCCAAGAATACTGTCTTTAATCCTATATTCAGCATTCAAGTGCAACCTTCCAAAATGCATAAGTTCACACTTATCCATTTCTCAGCCCAGCTCTACATCCGGTTTATGTCACACTGCAGTCTACAATAGCCCTCGATGCTATCAATGGCACATCCAAGCTTTGTACCATTGGCAAATTTAGTAACACATCCCTCAACCTCCTCATCCAAGTCATTTGTAAAAACTACAATGAGGCGGCGACAAAGAACACAGCCCTGTGGGACACTACTTAACACTGACCTCCAGGCAGAATACTTTCCATCTACAACCACTCTGCCTTGTCAGCCAACCAATTCTGAATCCAGACAGCCAAATCTCCCTGTATCCCATACTTCCTGGCTTTATGAATGAGCCTACCACGGAGAACCTTACCAAACGCCTTGCTGAAATCCATACACCGCATCCACTGCTCGACCTTAGTCTACCTGTCTCGGCACCTCTTCAAAGAGCTCAGTAAGATTTGAGAGGCATGACCTGCGCCTCACAAAGCCATGCTGACTGCCTTTAATCAGTCCTCAATTCTTTCCAAAACCTTGCTGACCACAGACATAAGACTGACTGGTCTGTAAATGCCAGGGATTTCCTTATTCCCCTTCTTGAAAAAAGGTACAACATCCACCTCCCTCCAATCCTCCGGCACAATTCCCATGGAGAGTGAGGAAGCAAAGATCTTCGCCAGCGGCTTAGCAACCTAGGATAAATCTGGACTGGCCCTGGGGACTTATCCATCTTAATATAATGATCAGAAGATCAGCTGCCATTTCTGCTACCACCAGACACATTCTCTTCCCCGCCTTCCGCAGGGACCAATCCCCTCCGGGAGACCCTGGTCCACTCTTCCTTCAATACCAACACCTCGCCATGGCAAATTTCCATTTATCCGCTCCCTCTTCAGGATCAAAGGGCCCAAACATACCTTCACATATTTGCTGCTCAAACCTTTGCATTGTGACTTAATCTGAATCATAGTATTTACAGGCTACCCACTAAGTCACATCAGCATTGTAATGTACCCTTCACAAACAAAGCATCAAGTCAATTCAAATCAACTAAATTCATCCAATGTACTCTAATACCATTTATTTGTCAGTATATTTAGCTAGTCGTAAACTATTCACATTAAATCTTGGTTTGGTGCTGGTTAACATGACCTTTCATGTCATCTGTGAAAGCATAGGTAGGTCAACCAAGTCTGAAAATTGATTTTGAACAAAAGTCATGGTGACAAAACAATTTAAGATTTGCCATGCCTCTGAAACCTACATTATTGTTAATATCATAAACCAGTGCCAATTCAATAGATGCAATGAGCCAACTAAAAGCCAGAGGAAAAGCCATCATTAGTTTGTGTTGCTAGTTAGTTTACATCATGAAAACCCAAATACCCAGAAGCATTTTGTAATATTTCAAGAACACGAACTTTTGATGAATATATGAACTTGCCTACTATGATAATCAAACCAGCTGTTCCTTTCCTCATTCACATGTGGAATGTGAGGTCTTCTGATAAGGCCAGTGCTTAAAGAGTTATACAGCACAGAAGTAAACCCTTCGGTCTAACTAATCCGTAATCATACATCCAAATCTGGCCTAGTCACATTTTCCAGCATTTGGCCCATGTCCTTCTAAACCCTTCCTATTTACGTATCCATCCAGATACCTTTTAAATGCTGTAGTTATACCAGCTTCTCTGACTTCCTGTGGCAACTCATTTCATGCACACACCACCCTCTGCATTCAAATGTTGTCCCTTAGGCCCTTTTTATATCTTTCCCCTCTCACCTTAAAAACTATGCCCTTAAGTTTTGGGCTTCCCCAACCTGGGGAAAAGGCATTGGCTATTCACCCTATTTTATGTCCCTCATGATTTTAAAAACCTCTACAAGGTCCCCCCTCAGTTTGTTCCCTTTCTCTAATTGTCTGTAAAACAAATGGCTTCATAATCATTTCAGAAATGGAAGAATATATTTTATTTTTCCAATTTCTTTTACAAATAAGAGTTGAGACGAGGAATTAGTAATGACCGCAGATGTTGGAAGCAGAGTCAATAGATTTGAAGCTGGAAATGCACAGCAGTCAGATAGCATCTGACCAGCAGGAAAGTTAACATTTCAGACTAACGAAGGATTGCCTGCTCCTCCGATGCTGTCTGACTCGCTGTGCCTCTACAAGTTTAGACTGCTATGCTGCAGGAAGAGTGGGTTCTTGTTTCAAATCTTGAACAACAGCAGAACTGAGAGATGTTAATGCTTGAAGCTGGATTTGATACTTTAAGACAAACTGGCACCAGATGCCTCTAAGATTGCAACAAAAACTGCTCAGTAGCATTTGAATTGATTTAAGCAGCAGCCTAATACAAATATAAACAGAGCGTGCAGCTGGATTCGGATTTTCAAAAGCCTGTAAGCAAGTCTGTTTGAAGTGGGGCAGGGGAATTAGCGTAGAAAATAAATAAAAAGGATATTAATAAAACAGATGGGTGTTTGACTTTCCACAGTCACCAAAATAGTGAAACTAGCTTACAATTCCAGATATTCCCCAAATTCTTATTAACAAGAGGTATGAGTCACAACACAGGGCTGCTTCAGTCTAATTCATCTGTTAGTGCATTTATCCTCAATGACGTTGTTCACACCACCTATGTAACCTTCCTACTCCCATATTCCTTTAACTATTTTTCCTCAACCACCTACTCAATCTAATCATGAATTATGGATGCGCCAAAATAATGCAATGCCTGCCTTCTTGGTTTGAGATAAACATTCCTGAGTCAACACTGATGTCAAGACATTCCTCACCAGCACTCTTGACAATATGGATAATCAACATTTAAGCTGATTATCTGAACATTACTACATCTTTATTTGAGGAAACATTAAATGGAGAGACAGAGAAAGGGAGATAAAATTAGAAATGAAAGACAGAAGGATATAGCAAAAGGGGAAGGCAAAGGAAGTTAGGGCCATCACCAAGGCCAAACTAATGCGTGAAAATATTGAGAAACAAAATCTAAACATATCATCCTTAAGTGCATAGTGTGCAAACTGACAGGTCACCAGGGTTGAGAAGTGAATAGTTGAGTGTGTGGTGCTGGAAAAACACAGGTCAGGCAGCATCAGAGCAGGAGAAAGCAGGAGTTGTGCTTTTCCAGCACCAACTCTCAACTCTGATCTCAGCATCTGCAGTCCTCACTTTCTCCTCCGAGAAGAGAATATCAAAGGTAATTCAATATTTAGAAAGGATGCAAACAACAACAGAAGTAGAATAATGTTTCTAGCAATAGAACGGATAGTGAGATGGAAAACTTAGATGTAGAATCAGAATGCATGAAGCTAAGAAATATAGGATGGAAGAGAGTTAGCAGGTGAGATCTACAGGTTTCCAAACAATGGTGGTAAGGTGGGTGGTGGCATGAAACAGGAAATTAGAGATGCATGTGGTAAGGGTGCTACAATAATGATGGGTAACTTTAATCTTAGAGATTGGACAAACCACATGTGCAATAAGGTGAAGAATGAATTCTTGAAGTGTATGCACAATGTTTTCTTAGATCAGTACACTAAGAAACTAAAAGAAGAATATGATATCCTAGATCTGATTGTGTGCAATGAGAAAAGTTTAGATAATTATCTTGCTACACAAGAACCTTTATGGAAGAGGGGCCACAACATCAAATTTTTCATTTGGTAGAAAGTGAAATAAAAAAATCTGACGATAGAGTCCTACACCTAAACAAAGGAAACTATGATGGTATGAGGGGTAAGGAGGCTGCAGTAGACTGGGTAACTTAATTAAAAGAACAGTGCATATGTCTTTGTTTGACTTGACCGAGAATGGATGTGTTGTTCCACTCAAGTTTACAGAGGAGGAAGAACACCACTTCAACTGGGACAACACATCCATTCTAGGACAAGCCAAACAGAGACACGCACGAGAATTCCTAGAAGCATGGCATTCGAACCGGAACTATATCAACAAACACACCGAGTTAGACCCCATCTATTACTCCCTTAGAAAAAGGACAGGAAATGACGTCACCACAGGAAATAATGTCACAGAAAATGACATCACCAACCCAAAGAAACCCAAGCATATAAATAGAAAGCAGAATTATCAACAGTGCTTCGCCCGGAGGCACACTGAAGATGTTACCTAGTTGGGTGACGAAACTTCTGGAAATGAACCTTCCAGCTCAGCGAGCAAACCTACATCCAGGAAATCACATTTGACCAACCTACTGAGATTTGCCAAGGATGCAATTTGTCAAATAAGAGAAAACCAGTCAATGTAGTGTAAAGGCAGCCCTCAAATTGAAGTTTGAGTACATTTTCAAGTCAATCTGTAAGAGTTGGAACAATGCAAGCCAACATAAAATAGCCATTCAATCGCGATGCAAGGCTCACCTGTCAGATTTTTAATATTAATATTAATATATCTCTTATGGAATCTCATTCATACATCAGATGGTCATAAATCAGAGACCCTAGTACAGTACTTGGATTTTCAGGAAGCTTTTGATAAAGATAGAATTTAGGGTAATAGAGTAGTAGAAAATTGGTCATCAGACAGATAACAGTAGGAACAAATGGCTTTTTTGGAGTGGAAGGCGTTGACTATTGATGCACTACAGAGTTCAGTGGTGGTGATCCACTCCAGCTCTTCACAACTCTGTCAATGATTTGAATGAGGGAATTCAGGGAAATATTCCCATATTTGTTGAAGACAAAACCAGGAGCAATTGCAAATGGCGAGGAAGAATTAGACAAGTTGGGCGATTGGGAAAATGACATTACTATAATTACAAAATTGTCCACTTTGGTAGGAAATATAATATAGTATCATTTAAATGGTAATAACTTGAGAAATTTTAATGTACAAAGAATGCATACTTTACACTGAATGCAAGCATACAGTACAACATGCAGCTAAGATGACGAAAGGTATGCTGGCCTTCATTGCCAGAGGATGAGTGGACGGGAGCACCCAACTGGAATACTGCATGCAACAAAGGTCTCCTTACCCAAGGAGAGAGAGATGCCTGTCAAAGAAAAAGTTCAGCAAAGATATCTACACAGGGGCCATGTTATGAGGATACAGTATAGATGGGTTAACACTGCAATAAGGATAACTTGTACTTAGTGCACCTGTGGAATTCTCAACTGCTTAGTGCTAGAGGACATGTCAATCAATAGTCAAGAATAAAATGGATTGATTCTAAAGCCATCAACGGTTATTAGAGAGAGCATAGTGTTCAGCCAGAGGAACACCCACAATCTTACTGCACTGGAGAGAAGACTTGATTAATCAAAAAGCCTACTCTTGCTCCTATTTAGATACTGCTATGGAACATGCTGATTTTAATTGTGTGGGGAATTTGCTGTGGTATAATAGCTACTTCAGTAAAGAAAGGGGTTTTATTGGTTGTAAAAGGCAGCTTTGGGATAGCCTGTGTTTTTGCAAAAGTTCTAGAAAATGCATTTTTGTTTGACATATGGTCACTTGTTCTTGACCCCTCAACTACAACTTCAATTAAGTTTTCCAAATTTTAAACACTATATAATCAAAAGAATTCTATGAAAGTGAACTTTCATATCTCTTTTCTCTTAAATTGTACCATAACTAACTACAATTTACCTGTTATCATAATGTTGCTCATGCTGCACTCAGCCACTTAATGATACACATCGGCTTATTAATGTTTTTGCTAGAGACAATAAAGAGCAAGTTTTACAAGAGTTACAATTTTGTGAACTATTTTTGAAATTTTTTTGTGCAGTCTACGCAATGCTTAGGTTGGTCTCAGTTCAGCAGGAAAGCCAAACTCTATATTCAAATACTTCATGCATTCCTATTCACCAAGCAGTAAAAACATTTAGCATAAAATAAATTGTCAGGTAGCTAAACAGACATAGAACATACCATTGTGCATTTTTCTGTAAATCTTGTATAATTCAGGTGCACTCGAAAGCACAATGGTAGACTCTCTTCCAAAAAACCTAGTATACTTCCAGACTTGGGTCACTAGGTTTCACAGAATCCCTGTACTGCAATTGAGGCCATTTGGCCCATTCAGTCTGCACCAACCTTCTGAAGAGCATCTAATCCCTATCCCCACATTTACCATGCCTAATCCACCTAATTTGCATACCCCTGGAAATTATGGTACAATTTAGCATGGCTAATCCACCTAACCTGCACATCATTGGACTGTATATTGACCAATGTGAAGTGAAATCTGCTCCACACTGATTCTAAAGGTTGGTGTAAACTTTTTTTTTCCCAAACCAAGTGGAAATCCTTCAAGAGGAATTTGGTTTTAAGGTTGCAAACATTCTACTCACCTGGAGAGGACAACTACTCATCAACATCCTAAATAATGCACAAAAACCATTTCAGTTCAACATTTTCAATTAATCTGTAAATTGCTCAAGTACTTATTTTACCCTGTTTTGGTAGGAAGGATTGTTACAACATTTAAAAGACATTTGGATAAGTACCTGAATAAGACCTGTTTGGAGGGATACGGGCCAAGTGCAGGCAGGTGGGATTAGTTTAATTTGGGAACATGGTTGGTGTGGACTGGTCGGACTGAAGGGTCTGTTTCCATGCTATATGACAGTATGACTAAATCATAAATTCATTCTGGCTGCAGAAAGACCCATCAGGAAATAAAACTGTTCTTTTTCCTGGTAGTAATCGCTACAACAAGCTCCTGCAACTTGGTGCTCTAATGCACAGTGAGTTATTTTATTCCAACTTGTTTAGCACACTTTTGCCTTTTTAGAATAGAATAGCTTTTATTGAGGACAAAGTTGCAAACGTCCCAAACAGTCTATTACAGTACAAATATATGCTTACAATCACTGCATGTATCTATGCTGTAACAAACCTGATGCCTTACAAAACAAGACTCTGTTGGTTTCAGTGACTGAACTGAGGTTTCAGCATGAACCAAACAATGTACTTGCAGCTGAAGATTTCTAGATTTTTTAGATATTAAAACAGCACACACAAGAGATAACCAGTACCTAAATCTTAATTTGTAAATTAACATAGTTCTCAGAACACAACACAAAGGCACCTCATCTTTTAATTGATATAAAAAGTGCAGTTAATTGGCAGGTTAATAAACCTGTGAGATTCAGTTGAGAAAAAGTAACAATTACTTTTCCCAAATAAAATAATGAATTACTTATATTTTACTGATATATTATATTATATATCAGATAGTATCTCAGATATAAGTAATATATCTGAGATACTATCTGATGAACAAATTAATAGTTTCAGAATAAAAATTGAATCACTCTGGTTTCTGCTGGTTAAAATTTCATTGATCAAACTGGAATTAACAGCCACAGAAGCTTGTATTAGCAAGATGATACTGCCAAAATGCAGCATTACTGCATTAAGGTTTCTGTTACCACTCAAGTCTCCAGGATACAGGCTCCGTACCTTAATCACACTTTCCAACTCTTATGTCCAAAATCCAAAGGCCACTCAGAAATTACTGACAACTATATGACACTAGCACCCAATACAGCTGATCAGGTGACGCTAATCTTCTGCAAACCCATGTGGTCATGGAGCTGAACTAAATAAAGACAATTCAATTGTTGCTGACAATTCATTGAGACGACAACTAGCCTGAGGCTCTCCAACCAAAATGATACAGACAGCCCCTCCATTTCAAATAAAACTTACCATATTCTGACAAGTACCTACGTCATGGCCAGCGTTCATATAGACTTAAAAAAGATCTGACAGGTATCTGGAAAGTCCCTGGTCCAGGTTGGTACATGACTATCAAGCCAAAGATCATGAAGAAAACAGAAAACAAGTGTAAATGAGGTTCCAGCTCCATTAGCGAACAAACAGGAACAGCGAAGACCAAGACCACACATCTTCAGATAAATCAGTCTTCACAAGGCTGAACTTTTATAAAATAATAGCAAGTCTTGCAGCCTTGGATATCTGGAAACTTCAGTTTAAGTTTAGAAAAGAATGGATCCATTTCTGTAAGATTCCTGCTTGAAACAAAGTACCAGTCCAACAGTATATACATGTTATTTACAGTAACGGTTGGCAAATCCATATTAAACATTGGGGATATCAGGAGCCAATAGATCGGTCAGGAAATGCAACACTGCCTCTTTTAGGGAAAGCCTGACAAATCATATGCGAGTCAGCACTGGCCTGGTATTAATATCTGTATTAGAAAATACTCTCCATCTATCCCCACCTCCACCCCAACAGGACCCGTTAGCTCCTCTCACGAACAGTAATGCCAGAGATGAGGCCTTGACTACAACCAAACAGCAATCCTGCAGTGTTAGGACCACAGACTAAGAAACAGTGCACTTAGTGGGAAGGTTGAACATAGACTTTCCTGCACAGACTGATTTTGGCAGAGACAAAAAGCTGGCAAAGTTTGAGTACACCACCATTTCACCTACTGAGATGCTCACCTTCAAAGTCTCCCACTGATAGAGCAGATGATTTCTCTCTGCGTTTGAATCAACAGTAAACTGAATGATCAATTTGGGTCAGGTTATTTGCAACTTTGGATGACCACAACAAAATACAAACTGTAGTGCTTACCTTTTAATATTAATCGCATCCCATAACAAAATTGTTCCTTCTATACTGTTAATTTCAATTACGACAGTGGGCAAAGCTACAAATGATAAGAAAGTACAGAGAAAAGATGGACAGTTTAGTGGCAAGACAATCTCTCCCTCAAAGGAGCTGGTCACTGACTTCAGGAAGCAGAGCAGAGGACACACCCGTCTACATCAATGGTGAGGTAGAGGTGGTCAAGAGCTTCAAGTTTTGGAGTAAATATCACTAATCTTTCCTGGTCCATTCACATCTATGCTACAGTCAAGAAAGCACTGCAAAGCCTCTACTTCCTCAATGCTAAGGAAATTCACTATGTCCACAATGACTTAATTTTTGCAGATGCATCATAGAAAGAATCTTATATGGATTGTCACAGCTTAGTATGGCAACTGCAATGCCCAAGATCACAAGAAATTAGTGAGTTATGAACACATCCCAGTGCATCATGAAAACCAGTCTTCCTTCCATAGCGGCCAACATAATCAAAGACTCCTCCCATTCCAGTTATACTCTTCCATTGGGAAGATAAAAGTTTGAAAACACGTAACAGATTCAAGAACACCAATACTTATCACTATCTTGAATGAGTGATAATAATAAATCAAATCAAATGATTCATTACATGTTTTATTTAGACTTGGAGTGGTTAGTGTGTCGAAATTTTGAGAAGATTTAAGATGTATCGGAATCGATTAAAAGACATGATTGAGGAGAGTTGTAGACAATCTGGTCGCCAGCAAGAACAGCAAAACAGTTTAACAGTTGAAAGCAAATGCATTATTGTGTTGTTGAAAGTAAGTATGCCTGCAAACTTGCACGCTTTACAACTTATTAACTTTGTACTAAAGCCTATTTGAATGCCAGATCAGCGATAAAAAGTTACAGTAGACAATTAAAAATTACGATTTAGGATGACCATCTCGGATATACATATTCTTCACTGCTTGAAATCTGCCAACTGTGCCCAGGCTCGTGCCCCCCCCCCGATGCGGGAGAAAGGTCACAATGTGGAGAAACTTTACAAGTAGGTTTAGTCCCGACTTCCCACGTTACTCTTTTGCTTAAAGAAACATCCTGGTCAGCATGCCGTTGTTTCAATAGTTGGCTCGAGCCGTCTGCAAGGGAACAAACGTTGGACCCAGTGCAGTGACTCCTGCTAGACATGTGGACTTTTGTACAGTCGGGCTCCTACAGAGTACTATTGTTCCCCAAGTAATCGGACACTCAAATGGATACAGCTCGTTGCCTGGCCTCGCCGCGAGGGAAGTGAAACTTTGCAATGTTCAGTTTCCTTCAAATCGGATCAAACGGAAAACCATTTCCACGAAAGCGTATGCGGGCAGGGGCGACTAATTCAGATCGCATTGCCTTCATTATTTATCAAAACTATAACGTTAGAAAGTCTTTAAAAATAAAGTTAGACAGTCTCCCTCTGCGTAAACATGAATTTACTTGATTACTTTTACAATATACTCAAATGAAACGAAACTCTTAACATAAACGGAATTTGTTGGATTGAAAATTCGGGGTCGTCCAGCGGAATACGAAATCGATGAAACTCAAACCCAGCATGAAATTTTGAGTCCGGGTCAGTAGGTGAAAGGGGTGTCGCCAAATACAAAGCTGCTGATTATTTCTGGATCCACTAACCCGCTCATTCCAGCCATACGGGAACCAAATATTTAAATGTTAACATCTACACGTCCAAATGGATGAACAGCTCAGGGACAACTGTCTCAGAGAATGGATTTTAGTTTAAGTTATAAGGACGGCCCCCATCCACCCTGAGACACACAGGGCTGCAGAAAGCGGGCGTGAACTTTGCACATTGCTTCGCAAACTGTTAGAGAGCAGCTTTCTGCACTCACTCAGGTCTCCCCTCAAAACCCAGGCGCCTGTCACCGCGGGAAGTGAGCGGTTTTATAACCGAACCACAACAAAACCAGCTCCTTTTCCTCCCACACACACACACACACACTTCGATACCGGGGTCAGCAACGCTGCAGTTCCAAGAAAAAAGAATCGGTTCCTGTCACACTCAGCAGTTCGGACTTAAATCAAACCCTGTCACTGCTACACCCATTACCTGGGTGAGAGTAACCAGTGATTTCCTTCAGACTGCAATAGTTACACACATTCACCCAGCAAAAGGAGAGGTAGGTATTGGCCAAACTTACACTCCTGAACTTTAGACACTCAGAACCATCCCATCTTTGCAATTTGATTCCCCCCCCACCACCCCCCAGATTAAATTGGAACCAAACACACTGCACCCCATCCCTGGGACAGGAGAACGGGGTGAATATATAAACTGGAAACGACTTACTTTAAGTAGTATCTCTGGCCCGAGGGAGTTTTCGCCATTTCCCAGCCCGGGGGGAGAGGTACATCGTCGGGGATCTCATAGGAAGCCTGCCGGAGGTGAGCGGAGGCCGGGGAAGAGCCGCTTCCCTGCGGTACTGCAGCAGCGGCGGGCGAGGCCGAGCCCGAGGAGCCGGAGGACCCCGATGCTGGGGGAGCGGAGGCGGTAACGGCAGCGGCGCTGAGCAGGGAGGCCGGCGAGGAGTGAGCCCGCACATGCTGGGGCTGCAGCGACGGAGCATTCGGCCCGTCAGTGCTAGCCTGGCGGGAGTGGCTCTTGGGCTCGGGCTGCTTGAAGAACGAGTCGGGCAGTTTGCGGAGCCGCATCGGCACAGATTGCGGCACGTTCGAGTTCTTGGGGTTCATCACGGCGTTGAAGAGGGCCTCCAGGTCGGTCTCCGAGTCCCCCCGGACGTGCACGATCTGGTGGCCGGCCCGAGGCACCGCTGCCCCCGACCCCGCCGCCGGAGACGTCCCGGTCCCGGTCCCCTGCTGCTGAGCCGGATCCATCCGCCAAACCGGCCGGCCGGCCCGCCCGGTGCCTCCTGCCGTGCCCTCACACTCACTGTCCCGCTCCCTCACACACTGACTCTCTCCAGAGTTCCCTCAGGCGGCGGATGGCGCCAGTTTCCCCCCCCCCGGCCGCGCTCCGCTTCAGGAGCGGAACCTTCTGGAACTCTCTGCCCGCGCTCGCGCTCGCTCCTCCCGCTGGGAAAGTTTGCAGAGACTTTCACAACTTTTCCTACTGTGCACGTGACCGCTGACGTCACGCGGGGCGGAGCCCATTCTGGGCCCCCCGGGGGGGGGGGATCTTTAACTTTGATTCGGTTTTGTCCTTTGACCGCCCCCTCCCCGCGGGATGGTACGGTTCGCCCTCGACTTGCCTCAGTTACTCCCGCTCTCCCACCCCCGCTCCCCCTCCCTCACTCCCTCCCCTGTTCTCCTCTCTCCCCCCTCCCTCCTCAATGCCGCCTTCTCTCCCCCTGCCCCCCCTCCCCGTCTCCCCCCACCCCCTCCTTCTCCCCCCACCCCCTCCCTGTCTCTCCCCCCTACCCTCTCCCCCCCACCCCCTCCCTCTCCCCCTTCCCTGGCTCTCCCCCATTCCCTGTCTCTCCCCCTTCCCTGTCTCTCCCCCTCCCTCGTGTTGCAGAAAACATTCGAAAAAATGTGCGTGCACGAACTCAAAATGCAGCGTTTTCCAAAGTTTTGAAAATGTAAACATGGTTTTGTTATTATCCTGAACACTGTACCGCACAATGTTTGAGTTTGAGGAAGGGAAAGTTTTCATCCCATTGTTTAACGGCTGAAGTTCTCTACCCTTTCCCTGAATTGTAAACCATCTCGATAAAACAAAATAATTTTCTTAAGGAAGGGTCTGCATGGGAATTCTGTTTCCGATCTTTCTCAAATCCCAAATTTTAGTTAAACCCTTGTAGACAGTAACCACTCTCGAAGCTAATGGCGGTTATTTGCGGGAACTACAGAGAGAATGCGCATTATACAAAGTTGTTCTGCAGATATGTCCACCCGGCCCGGCTTCCCAGACCACACACAGGCAGATAGTGCTTTCTGTAATCGTTCTGTTGGGGCTGGGGAATACAACGCAATATATCCGGGAAAATCAATCACCATGAAGACTGCTCTCAATTGGTATCGTTTCATTCCACGATGCTATAATGCAGGTATGACAAATTGTTTCAGAAAGTGGATTTGATTTGCAGGGTATATTGGATGCGTGACGATGACATTTGGTGGATTTTAAAATTCTTGCTCCACGCTTCAAAGTTATATGAGTAACGGAGAGATCGACCAAGTTTTGCAAAAAGTGAAGAGAAAAAACAATTTTACACTCGCTATCTCTAGACGGCAATACACATGGAATGTACTCCATTAATAAATAATTATTTCTTATCTTTCTTTAAAATAGAACAAAATGATTGTGTGTTATAACCCCAAAACTTAGCCTGAGCAATAAAACGCAAAACGAAATACGCCAATACCGCTGTTTCTCTCGGGAAGAGGCAAACACTCATGGGTTCAGACCTTTGCAGGTTCATATTGTTTCATCAGATCGTTGGATGTAGCGGAACCATTTTAAAAAATATCTTAATGAATGCAGCTATGTTTTCCGTAAGGCTCATGCAATTATATGATCATGTCCAAACAATAATCCCATAAATCATAGCTGCTCCTTATGGTCACGATGAGATCAGTTACTAAGGCAAAGTTGTAACTAATGTTCAAAAGGTTGCTGTTTGGACGTTCAATCAGTTAAAAGGAGAGATCACATGATATCATGATACATTACAGATGGGAACCAATTGATTATGACGGAGAAACTCACCAAAGTAACAACAACCAAAGAAATCACAGATATCAGAAAAAAAACTAAAGCAATGATTTGACTTCTCTACTTCCAACTTCATGATTTGTTTGTATTATCCCCCCCTTTATGCTTTGACTGAGACGAAGAGAAATTTCTTCACCCAGAGTGGTGAGCCTGTGGAATTCTCTGTGACAGCAAGAAGCTGAGGCCAAAACATTGAATGTTTTCAAGAAAGAGTGAGATATAGTTCTTAGAACGAAAGGGATCAAGGGGTATGAGAGAAAGTGAGAACATGGCACTGAGTTGGACGATCAGCTATGGTCATATTGAATGGTGAAGCAGGGTCAAAGGCAGAATGGACCATTCCTGCTCCTGTTTTCTATGGTTCCATATTTAATCATAATGGTCTTCTAGCTTTGCTAAGTTTTAACTCACAAATAAAGGAAAGGTAGCAAAATGATTGCAGTTGCTAAATCAGCAATAAAGGACACAAAAGCTTGGAAATTTGAAGGTTCTGTTTCTTAATCTTGTGCCAAATGGATGCTGAAGCCCCAAATAAATTAGGCAGGAAGCGTGCTGGACAATACTGGAGTCATGTCCTGCAGAATGCTTACCTTAACTATTTAAATCATACAATCAGAATATGGTAATGCCAATAAGGACACCATTGGACTCATTGTTCATGGACTGGTTCTTTTGAACAGCATGTTCAACTCATTGCTGTTCACAACATAGTTTTTTTTTCCACAAGCCCCTGCATCTCTTGTCCAAATCCCTCAATCTGTGTCCTCCCTACAACATCAGGCAGAACAGCTCTTGAGGAAGGGTCACCAGGCCTTGAGGAAGGGTCAACAGCTCCTGATGAAGGGCTTTTGCCCGAAACATCGATTTCGCTGCTCGTTGGATGCTGCCTGAATTGCTGTGCTCTTCCAGCACCACTGATCCAGAATCTGGTTTCCAGCATCGCAGTTATTGTTTTTACCACACAGATGCTGCCAGACCTACTGAGTACATCCCCAGGTTTTTCAGTCTTTCCATCTAATTCAGGGGCATATCAATGGAACTCAATTGAATCAGTTCTGAAGAGTCAAATTTGACTTCAATCATTAACTTTGCTCTTCTATCTTTATGGATGATGCCAGATCTGCTGAGATTTTCCAGCACTGTTTGTTCTCATTATAACAAGTCGCTTTTTCTGTGCTTTCTCACAGGATATGGGCAACATTGGCAAAGCTGGCCTTCATCTACCATCTCTAACAATTGAGTTGTTTGTTACACCATTTCAAAGGGCAGTTAAGAATCAACCATATTTTATGAGTTTGGACCAGATCCAGAAAGGAAATTAGATTTCCCCTGGAAGGAACTTATGACTAGAAGCCTTGAGGCTGAATGAAACAAAGGAGATCTATAACCAAGACAGGTGGAGGATGAAGGAAACCACAAAGGTTCCAACATAAAGCAAAAGCAAGCAAAGTCCATAAGAGGAAGCTCATCATGTACTTGTGGGGCTTGGGAGTATGAGAAGAAATTAATTTCTCTCTCAAGAAGAGGTCTTTTGAATGTTTGTCAGAAAAGTAGACATGACCTCTTAAGACAATATGGAAACTTGCTAAAAGTGCTAACATCTGGAAAGCTGTGTAAATATCTTAATGGTACTAAAACTCTAGGTATTTTCCCAGAAATTGTTAAACCATGAACCAGGGTGCTGTTGTGTTGGTTGAAAAGTAATTTAGGACTGTCTTGAGCTGACAGAGTGAACTTCTAGGAGTGTGCCTTGCTAATGCTAGTGTGTCTCAGTAAAACTCAAACGTGAAAACTGCTATTGGTTAGCATGACCGTATATGAATACAGAACCCTTTTCGTACGTGGAGCTATGTAGTTACACAGTGTCACGTTTGTGTAGGGAATGATACCTGTTCTTTTGATTGTATCTTTGTTGTATTGACTACTTAAAGTGAAATTTACCCTCTTATTTGAAGCATCATTTGTGTCCTAATCCATATTAATTTTCATTGATTCTGATTCATGTTAACGTAAAAGTTACAAAAAGTGAAATCCTGTTGGTGATATCCTCTTTGGATGGTCATTTTATAAATTTAGTTCCTTTGGCCTACAGATTCCCCCATGGGAATTGTACACAAGTTTCAGTGAACCTTTGAAATGACACCCTGTATACTCAAATCTAGGTCATTAAGTTATAACAAAAACAAGAGTGGTTCTAATTCCTGCACCTGGGGAATACCATTGTATACTTGCCCCAGTCTGAAAAATGACTCTCTGCTTTCTGTCTCTTAGCCAATTTTGTATTGATGCTGTCACTGTGCATTTAATCCCCTGAGCTTTACTTTTATTAACAAGTCTATTATGTGGTACTTAGTTAAACAGCTTTTGAAAAATAATATGCGCATGAACCATACTATTCAAATCAGTACTCCCTGTATCTTCATTAAAAAAAAATCAACTTAATCATATGGTTTCCTTTAACAAATCCATGATGACTTTCAGTTATTAACACATAGATTTTATACTACCATTAATTTTGTCTCAAATTACTGTGTAAACTTTTTTCCCACCACTTATGTTAGACTCACTGGTCCAGTTGTCTTGTTTTCCATTTTTTACTACAAGGATAATATTTACAATTCTCCAGTTCTCTGAAACTGCACCCACAGTGCAGGCTGACAGAATGATTGTGTCCAGAATCTGCAATTCCACAGTAACTTTCCCTTGTATTTTAGGATGAATTCCATCCAGACCATTTGTATTTTCATTATTGAGACCGACAATAAAAATGCTGGCCAACCAGCGTTGTCCATGTCCCACAAGTGAATAAACACTCAACACTGGAGCCCGTTAAGGATGCGTCCTCAGTCCTCTATTGTACTTGTAAACCCAAGACTGTGTTGCCAAATTCTGAACAAACTCCATCTACAAGTTCACTGATGACACGACATTAGTAGGACAGATGTCTAACAATGATGAGTCAAAGTACAGAAGGAAGACAGAGGGCTTGGTGATGTGGTGCAATGAGAACAACCTCCCTCTCAATGTCAGCAAAACTAAAGAAATGATCATTGATTTCAGAAAGAAAGGAGAACATCTCCCCATTTACATCAATGGAACTGAGTTTGAGAGGGTGGAGAGTATCAAGTTCCTCACAGTGACAATAACTGACCAGCTGTCCTGAACTTGCCACGTAGATGCGACAGTCAGAAGGCACAACTTCTCTCCTTCCTTAGGCGGCTCAGGAAATTTGGAATGTCCATAAAGACTCTCACCAACTTCTGCAGATGCACCATTGAAAGCATACTGTCTGGGTCTATAGTGGCCTGGGTACGGCAACTGCTCTGCCCAGGGACATAAAAAACTACAGAAGGTGGTGTTCACAGCCCAGACCATCACGGAGGTGAAGCTTCCATCCATAGACTCCAATTACACGATTCGCTGATGCGGAAAGGCTGCCAATATCATCAAAGATCCATCACACTCCAGTAATGATCTCCTACAACCTCTTCAGTCAGGCAGAAGATACAGAAGCTTGAATACACGCAACAGCAGGTTCAGGAACAGCTCCTTCCCAGTCGTTGTTAGACTGATGAATGGATTGTCTGGCCTCATATAATGCTAACATGGATCTTGACTAGCACACACCCTGTTCAATGTAACTTGTATGCCTTTGTCTATGTCTTTTTGATCTGTACATCCTTGCTTACTATGAACTGCCTCTACTGTTTATAAACATATCTTTTCACTGTACTTCAGTACACATGACAAATAAATCAATCAGTCAAAACAAAAATGAAGATTGCCAGACTTCTAAGTAGCTCCTATGTCCCAGTTTTTATACTATCCAATATCAGATGATCATCCATCACTCCAAAATGGCCTCTGCGTGTGCAAATGACCACAAGCATGCACAGATGTGGTCCACAGAGTCAGCTGCCTGTTACAGGCAGCAGGAAGCCTCTACATATGTTTTCATGACACCACTACGTTACACGTGCTATGATGTTTGCACAAGTCCGTGTATGGATAGCCCACTGAGGATGCTGCACCTGTGCATGTGCCGTGATGCTGAGGAGGGACTGGATAGCAGGCTGCAGTGAGCTGGAGGATAGGACTGATAAAATGAAGTGTCTCCTCTCCAGCAATATTTACAGAGTCGCTCTCTGTCACCACATTACTTCCTGGGGTGGGGCCCATGATACAACTTTACATTATGTTTGAAAGTGAAATAGGGCTAAATGTGTATGAGGGAATTTCTGAAGGTACAAAACCCAAATGGCAGATTAGGAAAATACATTAAAAGACATAACAATGCATGGGCAATAGGTCTTTAAAGAACTTTAATATGGCCAACAATAGCTGTCAATGCTTTCGAGGTGCAAAAACCTAAAGGTTAGTCAAACATGACTAACAAATTGAGTTGAGAGTTGTATAAGATTAAAAGAAAAAGTGTATAAAATTACCAGAATTATTAATAACACTGAGGATTGTGAGGTTTTTAGAATTCAGAAAATGAAACCACTAAAGAAGGGGAGAATAGAATATGAATGTAATTCTGCAAATAACAGAAAAAGAAACTATAAAATCTTCCAAAGAAGGGTACAAAGAAACATTTAGTTCTTCCAGGCAGAGTCAGGAGAATCTATAATGGAGAATGGAAAGTGGCAGAGAAGCTAAATTATTACTTAGTCATTTTTTACTGAGGAAGATACCAGAAATTGGTCAGAACCAGAGATCCAAGTGTGTAGGGAGAGCAAGGAGCTGAAGGAAGAGAGTATTAATACATACACAAACACACATACAGCCGTTATCTACTTCCCCACCTCCTCAGCCACATTTCAGCCTTCAACCATGGAAGAGTACCTTTTCTCAATATTTGCCATGCTCACCCTACCAGATCATATCCTTATTGAATGTTTGTATTTGAATTCCTCTCACTCTCTCTCTCTCTCTGTCTCTCTCTTACTTTCCATAGACTGGGAGAAGTGGCCAAATATGAGGACATTTAAGAGGGAGAGGGCCAGTTGCCAAATATTAAATTTATGGGGCATTAGTAAGACACAAAGGTAGAATGGTAATAATTCTACATCATCAGAATAAATGAAATTTCTAAACGGGCCTTACTCAAAACAAAAATAAATCAATAAAAAGAGATGATGGTACAACATGTTCAGAGAAGCGATGGATGTTAAAAATATCTGTTAGGTTTTGAATGTGCTTTGCATAGAATGTAGTGATGCCTTTGACCATCTGAGGTACCAATGGGTTGAAGGAGCAGAAGCAGAGGTGTGGAGACCTACTCTGCAGAGACACTGGGATGGGGAAGATTGGTTTTATTAGCCCAACTTCCACCTCACCGAGTCTTGGATGACATGGTACATTCAGTAGGAACTGTTTCCTCAGAACCTCAGTAGCACCATGTTTGAGACTGGCTGCTGCTTTCCATCACTTCAAAGTGATATCAGGTACCTTCTGGCACGTGTGCACTTTGCAGCACCTAGAAGTGGTATTTACAACATTCACACCATCCAATATTGCGGCTGTCTCCTCCTTGACTACTGTCCTGGCAGTTCTCTTTCTCTAATTAAGACAGATGCAAAATATTAATTTAGCATCACAACAATGCTTTTGGTTGGAACAATCAAATATTCTTTTTGGTTTTTAGTCACTCTCATTTTTCCTTTGTCTACCCTTTTACTGTTGATGTGTTAACAAAAGATTTTGGGTTTCCTTTTACGTTGTCCACTATTAATATACTGTATTCTCTTTCAGTCCCTCATATCCCTTTTATTTAGATCACATATGGACTTTCTGTATTCAGCTTGGTTTCCTTCTACGTGATGAATGTTTTCTGGAATTATAATGAATAGTGCATTCAACTTGGAATGTTGCAGTTCTTGGGGGATGATTTTCTCATTTTGATATGTCCGAATACAGTACCTGACTCCCCCATGATAAACACACCAGCCATTCTGACCAATGATAAGGAAGGCTCCTTCACCACTGACACTCAAATCGTGTTTAAATCTCTTCTTTATAGAGAACAGCCCCAGTTTCTCTAACCTATCCAGGTGACAAAAGAAGGTCTTATTCATGAAGCTATTCTTGGGAATCTTTCTAGTGCCCTGCCTAAAGCCTTCCTATTCTTCCTGAACTGCGATGCCCAGGATTTGCCCCAATACTCCAATTGAGGCCAAACCAGTGTTTTATGATAACCAGGCTTATCTTAAAGCTTAGAACAGCATCTTATTTAACACATGCAACCTTGAGGACTCAATATCAAGAACAACAATTTTAGAGCCAAACATCTTCTTCCATGTGCTTTACCCACACCCACACCCCAGGCTCTTTCATCACATGGGCTGTTTTGTGAGAAGTAGTGAAGAATTGTTTTGGATGTACAAGAATGAAGAGAAACAAAAGGAGAGTATTGTGAAGAGAGAATGTTATTGGTGAAGATGAATCATTCTGAGGTTGTTGAATTTCTTGCTTGACTGCAGCCATATCCCTGGAGCTAAGCAGTGTGTACTGATCTCCTGAGGAAAGTTGATGTTAGAGCATTTTCTGTAAACTGGTGGTGGAAGAGGATTTCCCAAGGACCTCCAATGAAGATCGTGCCATGATCTGTTGGGTTTCTCCAGCACTTGCTGTTATTATTATAAAATAACTTTTGTTTCCAGCATTAGTTGCAATCAAATGGTTCTTGTTATTTGGCAACCAGAATGCGTCTAATGTTTAAAAGGCGTTGACTGTTTAAGTGTGGTCAGAGGTGTTTGGTATCTGCTTTCCCAAATAAGCAGCAGCCACTAAATAGATCAAGAATTGTTGGCTGGATGCCTGAGCTATTATAATTAGCTGCACAAATATTATTGCTGAGTGGGGCAATACTACATGTATGTGCAGTGCCTGCCCACTTCTTAATGCGATCAAATTTCAAGGTCAAAAATTCTAATCTCTGATATATCATTGTTCTATCCTCTCATGAGATTACTATGATATATGTATGATGTAATCTCAATCAAGGTTTATAACTATATTACGTTACATTTATTTTTCAGGAAAATGGAAATGTTTGTAATTGTTAAACATGTTTAGTTTGTGAGGGAAGTGATGGATGTTTTGGTTTATTTTCCAGGTAAACAGTGAAGAATGATTAGCTAAATCTTTTTTGATTTATTATTGTCACGTACCTAGTACAGTGAAAAGTTTTGTTTGGCGTGTAGTACAAGTAGCTCATACCATACAAAGTGCATTATGGTAACAGAATTAGGAATACAATGTTACAGTGCACTGTTTCTGTTCATTTTCTATATTATTTTGTAGAGAGCTAAACAAACACACATTAGTGTTGTGGATAAATTGCATATTACATTGACTTTTACTTTGGTATATTTTGCTATTTGTGTTTTCTTTTTTCATCCTGGCTTTTTAAGGTTGGCTGTTATTTTCTGGTCTCTTTTTTTCCTTCCATTGTCTTTATCTTTCTCACTTCTGATGTCCTCAATGAATTTTCACTTGAATCACTTATTCACAGTGCCAGTAAATTACACTTGATTACATCTTTTTGGACATGTCCAATGTCATCTTTTTTAACCTATGGGCTTTAATTGATGTGGGGAATGCTCAAGATTGCTCAGATATACCCTGACCACAAAATGCAGGGCAATCCAGTTAACTAGTTCCTGCTCTATCAGTTTTAGTTTTGCTCATTAATAAAGCAATGGTAGATGTCATCAGCAGTGCTATCAAACAGCACTTATGCATCAATAAACTTGTTAACCATTGCGTGGTTTGGATTCTGTCACTGCCACCTGACTCCAGAATTGATTACAGCTTTGGTCTAAATACAGACAAAAGAGCTGAATTTGAGGGTAGGTGAATTTGACTGCCCTCAACATCAAAACAACACTTGGTTGACTGGCATCAAAGATCACTAGCACAATTAGCTCACATTTTTTTGCAGAGAGTGTGCTTATATGGAATGAGCTTTCAGAGTAAGTGGTAAAGGTGGGTACCATTACAACAACTAAAAGGCATCTGGACGGGTACATGAATAGGAAGGGTTTAGAGGGATACGGGTCAAATGCTGGCAAATGGGACTAGATCAATTTAGGATATCTGGTCGGCATGGATGAGTTGACCAAAAGGTCTGTTCCATCCTGTATAACTCTATGACTCTATGACACGGGAAATTGGGGGTAATAGCTACACTTAGCACAATGGAAGATGATTGTAGTTGTCGCAGGCTAATCATCTCAGTCACTGAAGGAACCCCTTAGGACTTCTTTGTCTTTTTGAAGATCTCATCAGTTAGCAAATTCAACAGACAACAAACAACACACATGAGGTCCTGCATCAATAACAAAGATGAAAGTTAGGGAAAGAGGGAGGGGTTACAATAAAATAGAATGGGAGCGGAGGAAATAATGAAGCCCCACAGGATAGTAACCACAACCCAACCATCTTCAGCTGCTTCGTCAATGATCCTCCATCCGTCATAAAGTCAAAAGTGTGGGGGGTGGTGATGTTCACTGATGACTTGGACATTGAAGCAGTCCATGTTTCAAAACTCACAGACCTGGCCAGGCTTGGGTTGGTAAAACTGGCAAGGTAAAAACAATGACTGCAGATGCTGGAAACCAGATTCTGGATCAGTGGTGCTGGAAGAGCACAGCAATTCAGGCAGCATCCGAGGACAGGCAAAATCGACGTTTCGGGCAAAAGCCCTTCATCAGGAATAAAGGCAGAGAGCCTGAAGCGTGGAGAGATAAGCTAGAGGAGGGTGGGGGTGGGGAGAGAGTGGCATAGAGTACAATAGGTCAGTGGGGAAGGAGATGAAGGTGATAGGTCAGGGAGGAGAGGGTGGAGTGGATAGGTGGAAAAGGAGCTGGGCAGGTCGGACAAGTCCGGACAGGTCAGGGGATCGAGTTGCTGGAGGTTAGAAGCTAGGATGAGGTGGGGGAAGGGGAAATGAGGAAACTGTTGAAATCCACATTGATGCCCTGGGGTTGAAGTGTTCCGAGGCGGAAGATGAGGCGTTCTTCCTCCAGGCGTCTGGTGGTGAGGGAGCGGCGGTGGAGGAGGCCCAGCACCTCCATATCCTCGGCAGAGTGGGAGGGGGAGTTGAAATGTTGAGCCACTGGGCGATTTGGTTGATTGGTGCGGGTGTCTCGGAGATGTTCCCTAAAGCGCTCTGCTAGGAGGCGCCCAGTCTCCCCAATGTAGAGGAGACCGCATCGGGAGCAACGGATACAATAGATGATATTAGTGGATTTGCAGGTAAAACTTTGATGGATGTGGAAAGCTCCTTTGGGGCCTTGGATAGAGGTGAGGGAGGAGGTGTGGGCATTTCCCTTCCCACGTGGTTAAAGATGCCCTCCAACGCATCTCATCCACATCCCGCACCTCCGCCCTCAGACCCAACCCCTCCAACCGCAACAAGGACAGAACGCCCCTGGTGCTCACCTTCCACCCTACCAACCTTCGCATAAACCAAATCATCCGCCGACATTTCCGCCACCTCCAAACAGACCCCACCACCAGGGATATATTTCCCTCCCCACCGCTCTCCGCCTTCCGAAAAGACCGTTCCCTCCGTGACTACCTGGTCAGGTCCACGCCCCCCTACGACCCACCCTCCCATCCTGGCACTTTCCCCTGCCACCGCAGGAACTGTAAAACCTGCGCCCATACCTCCTCCCTCACCTCTATCCAAGGCCCCAAAGGAGCTTTCCACATCCATCAAAGTTTTACCTGCACATCCACTAATATCATCTATTGTATCCGTTGCTCCCGATGCGGTCTCCTCTACATTGGGGAGACTGGGCGCCTCCTAGCAGAGCGCTTTAGGGAACATCTCCGAGACACCCGCACCAATCAACCAAATCGCCCAGTGGCTCAACATTTCAACTCCCCCTCCCACTCTGCCGAGGATATGGAGGTGCTGGGCCTCCTCCACCACCGCTCCCTCACCACCAGACGCCTGGAGGAAGAACGCCTCATCTTCCGCCTCGGAACACTTCAACCCCAGGGCATCAATGTGGATTTCAACAGTTTTCTCATTTCCCCTTCCCCCACCTCATCCTAGCTTCTAACCTCCAGCAACTCGATCCCCTGACCTGTCCGGACTTGTCCGACCTGCCCAGCTCCTTTTCCACCTATCCACTCCACCCTCTCCTCCCTGACCTATCACCTTCATCTCCTTCCCCACTGACCTATTGTACTCTATGCCACTCTCTCCCCACCCCCACCCTCCTCTAGCTTATCTCTCCACGCTTCAGGCTCTCTGCCTTTATTCCTGATGAAGGGCTTTTGCCCGAAACGTCGATTTTGCCTGTCCTCGGATGCTGCCTGAATTGCTGTGCTCTTCCAGCACCACTGATCCAGAATCTGGTAACTGGCAAGTACCATCCATGTCACACAATGCTAGTCAATGACCATTTCCAACAAGAGAAAAATTAGCCATTTGGTAATGTTCCCCACCAACAAGAACCTGGCGTATATAAATGGACCAGAAGCTTAAATACTGTATAGAAATACTGTGGCTCCAAGAGCAAGTCAAAGGCTAGCAATTCTGAACTAGCTAACTATATTCAGATTCCCATCTGCACAATACCAATTAGGAGTATGATAAAATACTCTCCATTTGCCAAAATGAATGCAGCTCCAACAACACTTAAGAAGTTTAACAACATGAGGACAAACAAATCCACTTGTACAGTATCCTGTTTACCATCACTACATCTACTACTTGTGCACTTTGGCTGCAGTGTGTACGATGTATAACATGCACTGTAAAAACTCACCCAGCTTCCTTTGACATTGTCAACAAAACCAGCCATTTCTGACACCTAGAAAGATAAAGATCATTAATTCATATTAATATTACCACCTGTAAATTCCCATCTAACTACCACACCATCCTGATATAACTATAATTCTTTCTCTATCATTGGTCAAAATGCTGGACCTTCCTTCCTAACAGGACTCTGGCATACCCACAGCAGGTGAATACTGTTAGGGTTCAAGAAGGCCCAACTGTTATGACCTATGCAAGGGGCTTAAGGACAGACAATAAATTCTGGTCTTTCCAGCAATATTCACATTCTATATAATAATACGTGCAATTCAGCCGATAACTGCACTCCAACAGTAGTTCAAGTGCATTGATAAATTTTGAGAATTCCTGTAATAAACTTCATCACGAAGGTTGGCTGTAATCGGCACACTATAACAGTCCAGAGATGATTGCAGAAGAGTCGGATTGTCAAGGAGATTCATGTTCTGATGAGGAACAAATAAGTGAAAGAAGAAACAGAGAAAAGCCGTCATGCTGTCCTGCACATGTTCATCCTGCAAAGGCGGTTTCTGGTGTTAGTTCCACAGTAATACTGCCTGGAGGAGAGCAGATAGCAAACCATGATTGACATGTTGGAAAGACCATGTCCATGTGGTCCACCAGTTTATCCAAAGTGAAGCAGCAATTAGAAGGCCGTGTCTGGATGGAAGCCAGCTGTTAAAGTTATAAAGGCCTGTGATGCTGAACATTTACTGCAGCAGTCTGTACTATCTCTAACAGTTCCTGGAGATCACCAGGTGCACTACAGGACATTGCAAAGTGGAAATGCCATTTAACAAAACTCTGCTCAAACTGGAAGAGAATTCCTTTGTATTTCCAGGTATTGCAGACCTTCTTATACACTGAAAAATAAAAGCAAATTTAAAAAAACTATTCCTGGCTAAGATAATCAAAGTTTTTAAAATTCAGTCAGTCATGACTGCAAAGTCTTTGCTTTTATTTCCTCCTATGACTGAGAACTCTCACTGCCAATCACGACCTAAAATCTCTGTATGCCAACCTAACAATTTCAGAAATTGAATGATTCATCAAATCATTCCAAGCAGGTCTCAGACTAAGTCACTACCTTGGAAATGTGAAAGGGAGCTGTGTTACAAGAACTTTCTAACCAACCTGCCCACCAATGTTATTACACACCTCTGGAGCAGATAGGACCTGAACTTGAGGCTGGATTACAGGCTGAGGGCAGGTCCCTCATATCGCAACAATAATTACTGGGGTGAGTTTACCTCTGCTCAGACAGCTTGCCATGGTTGAATGGCTTTGACCCAGCCCTGTGATTGTTATCAGGCGACATTTCCACACCTCTCCAGGAAGAACTCGTGCCTCTATTTCAAGCTGGTTGCCGGCAATGACTCAGTGCCTTCAGGAACATTGCACCGCACCAAGGATACATTCAACAATGGACCAGATTTCCAGGTAAGTCTGGGATTACCTCTGGGGCAGGCTGGCAGGCCACAGTGAGGGAATGGCACAGGCATTTAGCCAGGATCAGGTGATGTACATGGGAAGAGGAAACGGAGAGGGGTGGGATCTAGAGGAAGAAGGCCACCTCATCCTTCACTGGCCAGCATCCTACAGGGTCAGACTTGTTGCACTGCATGTTGGGAGAAGGCCTCAGCTGTCACCAGTAACTCGGATGATGTCACCAGTGGGATGATGAAGCCCTTAAGTAGACATTAACTTATCCACAAGTACACTGATCAATATGTACAAATCACTGGAATTAATAACATGAAGCTGTTAAACTGACAATTACAGCCAGGGAACCATTCAGTAATGAGGAGAAAGTGAGGTCTGCAGATGCTGGAGATCAGAGCTGAAAATGTGTTGCTGGAAAAGCGCAGCAGGTCAGGCAGCATCCAGGGAACAGGAGAATCGACGTTTCGGGCATAAGCCTGAAGAAGGGCTTATGCCCGAAACATCGATTCTCCTGTTCCCTGGATGCTGCCTGACCTGCTGCGCTTTTCCAGCAACACATTTTCAGCACCATTCAGTAATGACTTATTTTACACCAGTCAATTTAGCTACTGTGAATACAGCAGTAGTGTGGAGCAACAGAAAATGTAACTGTTGACCATATGTGCATTCTCTCAGTGAGGTAACACAGCATTGTCTCCATCATTGCTCTCAGTAAAACATCTACTTGGCAGAGCATCTGCCTCCCCAGTTTATATTTCTTTCCTTTACATTTTGAGGCTCATTTCATGCTCTCTTGATCTTTCCTGATCAGCAACCAGTGAGACCACACAGAATCTGAGCTGTGGGAGCAGACTGAAGGTTTCAGCTTCAAGCAGTGTCACGTAACAAACCTTGGATAAAATACATAGACATCTGGGTCTAGGCGATACTACGTAAGCTTGATCAAAAACAGATAATTTTCAGTTTGAAAATCTGTAATTCTGCATTTATTTCCTTAGTATTACAATTATGTGTATATAAATATTCACAGTTCACAAGGATATAAAGTGTTGTCAGTAAGACCCATAAATATATTTAGAACTAAAGCATATATGCACTCTTATTAGTTAATTGTCCAGTAAAAAATGTCATGTGTTATTAATGTAGTTTTCTAAAGATTGTTATGCATTAAATTGTTTTTTCTGATTCAAGGTAAAATAAAGCATGTGACTTCCTATCATTCCTGCATGATGATAAGCTGATTTGATCTGGTCCCCAATGAGGACAAGAAGCAAGGTCAAGTCCAATTAATGTCAAATGCCAGACTTTAACACCCAAATGAAGGGAGAAGCAGTAGACCTTATTTTATACAGTCTTACAGACTTCAGTCAGACTCAGAGACCTGTACAGGAAAGTGAGAGATGCTACTTAGTGGAGACACAGAATATTGGTCCGATAGAATCCCCATCAGAAGTGATGTCATTAACATCTCTTGCAGAGACGTATAGACTGTAAGGTTTCTAGTTGGTGCCTTACTGTGAGAAATCCATTTGAGTGTTGTCAGAAGGATTGAACACAGGGATTTTTAAAAGGACTACGGAAGACTTTGCCTGGTGTAACAGGGAAAAGAGAACCTATTGAAATGTTTAGAGGAAAACAGGATTTTAAAAGTGCTATGGATTTACTCAGTTGTGCTGAGAGTGCAGCATGATGTATAAATGTAATATGGAGTTACTAATTGTGTGAAGAAACTAATAAGGAATATGGTGGCTCAGTGGTTAGCACTGCTGCCTCACGGTCTCAAGTTCGATTCCAACCTCGGGCGACTGTCTGTGTGGAGTTTGCACATTCTCCCTGTGTCTGCATGGGTTTCCTCCAGGTGTTCCGGTTTCCTCCCACAATCCAAAGATATGCAGGTTAGGTGAATTGGCCATGCTAAACTGCCCAGAGTGTAGGATGCATTAGTTAAAGGGAAAAGGAGTTTGGGTCGGTTATGTTGGGCCGAAGGGCTTGTTTCCACACTGTAGGGAATCTAATCTAATATGTTCTAAAGATTGGTGAATGTGTTGATTTTAGCTTGTTTCTTAAAGTACGTTTTCTTTAAACTTAAAAGAATCACACAACAAGATTTCAAGTTGGTTATTGGGAATTCAAATGCTACATTATTCTACAAGGATCTGAACAACTACTTTACTGAAATCATTAACTCATTTACTTGGTTAGAAGGATGTGGAAAATTTCTTTCAGTTAAACTTTGGCAAGATCAAAACCATGGTTATCAGCCCCTATGACAGAGTTGTTCCAGATTGCATCTGCTTTCCTCACTGACTGAAGAGACCAGGAATGTTCAAGTACAAAATATTAAACCTATGGTCCAAACCTCAACATTTCTACTCTCCTGAATCTGAAACCTCTTGCTCAAAAACAGTTCTGCAGTCCATTACGGCTTTAAGTATCTTGATCTAATAATTCTTGCTTATAGATGGATCTAGAATGTGAATAATTTAGTATATTCAATTGCATGAAGTATCATCATTGATGTCTTAATTCATATCTATGCATGCATACATTCCAGCACAGGGTAATGGACTGTACAAGGAACAAATAAACCTATTACATTCCTGATGAAGGGCTTATGCCTGCAATGTCAACTCTCCTGCTCCTCGAAATCTGCCTGACCTGCTGTGATTTTCCAGTGCCACACGTTTTGACTCTTTACTTCTCACTTGTTTTGCAATAAAGGTAAGATTACAATAGTCCTATCAGGCCACAGGGCTGCTCTCTCATTAGAGGGAGATGACCAGTGACAGATTAACACACCACAGGCAAGGGGAAAGGTTGAGAAGATGAGACCCACATGGTGACCTCAGCCAGTACAGGAATTGAATCCTCACTGTTGGTGTCACTCTGCATCATAGACCAGCTGTGCAGTTAACTAACCCCACTTTCCACACACTCACTGCTGCACCAATTAAAACCATTTGATCTTTGTGTTCTGTATGACTCAGTGGCAAACAAACTAATGTGCACTTTATAATTGGGCTGTTGATGATATTTGGTTGGGCCTTTTACTAAAAGAATCCAAAAAATAATTGCAGGAAATTATTTATCAGGCTTGGTGTCTGACATGGCCCCCTTGTTGAATTTGCGATTCAGGGTTTGAATACACGGCTCAAAGCTGAGTGAGTGCTGCATTGCTGAAAATGCTGACTGACGGATGATATATTAAATTCAGGCCTGATCTGGTCAGTTGGCAAGTCATATGGCACTATATGACGAAGAGCATGGTTATTATCACTGTTATTTAGTAAGTTTGCAGATGACACCAAAATTAGAAGCTTGGTGGACAGCGAAGAAGGTTACCTCAGATTACAACAGGACCTTGATCAGATGGGCCAATAGGCTGAGGAGTGGCAATGGAGTTTAATTCAGATAAATGCTGCATTTTGGGAAAGCAAATCAGAGCAGGACTTATACCCTTGATGGTAAGGACCTGAGGAGTGTTGCTGAACAAAGAGACCTTGGATTGCAGGGTCATAGCTCCTTGAAAGTAGAGACGCAGGTAGGTAGGATAGTGAAGAAAGTATTTGGTATGCTTTCCTTTATTGGTCAGAGCATTAAGTATAGGAGTTGAAAGGTCATGTTGCGGCTGTACAGGACATTGGTTTGGCCGCTTTTGGAATATTGTGTGCAATTCTGATCTCCTTCCTATTGGAAGGATGTTGTGAAACTTGAAAGAGTTCAGAAAAGATTTAAGAGGATGTTGCCAGGGTTGAAGGATTTGAGCGATAGGGAGAATTGAATAAGCTAGGCTGTTTTCCCTGGAGGTTCAGAGGCTGAGGGGTGATTTTATAAAGGTTTATCAAATCATGAAGGGCATGGAGAGGGTAAATAGACAAGGTCTTTTCCCTGGGTGGGTGAATCCAGAACTAGAGGGAACATGGAACCATAGGGTGAGAGGGCAAGATATAAAAGGGACCTAAGGGGCAATGTTTTCACGTGGAGGGTGCTGTGTGCGTGAAATGAGCTGCTAGAGAAAGTGGAGGCTGCTACAATTACAGCATTTAAAAGGCATCTGGATGGGTATATGAATAGAAAGGGTTTAGAGGGATATGGCAAAAGTGAGGACTGCAGATGCTGGAGATCAGAGTCGAGAGTGTGATGCTGGAAACGCACAGCAGGTCAGGTAGCATCCCAGGAGCAGGAGAGTCGATGTTTTGGGCAAAAGCTGTTCATCAGGAATGAGACTGTGAGCTGCGGGGGTGGTGAGATAAATGGGAGGGGGTTGGGGCTGGGAGGAAGGTAGCTGAGAGTGCAATAGGTGGATGAAAGTGGGGATAAAGATGATCGGGTTGGAGGGTCCCGAGGCAGAAGATCAGGTGTTCTTCTTCCAGGCGTCAGGTGGTGAGGGAGCAGCGATGGACGAGGCTCAGGACCTGTATGTCCTCGACGGAGTGGGAGGGGGAGTTGAACTGTTCAGCCACGGGGCGATGGGATTGGTTGGTGCAGTTGTCCCAGAGATGTTCTCTGAAGCACTCTGCGAGAAGGCATCCTGTCTCCCCAACGTAGAGGGGCACACATCGTGATTAACGGATATGGTAACTGACGTGTGGAAGTGCAGGTGAAACTTTGATGGATGTGGAAGGCTCCTTTGGGGCCTTGGGCAGAGTGAGGGGGGAGGTGTGGATGCAGGTTTTGCAATTTCTGTGGTGGTAGGAAAAGGTGCCAGGAGGGGACGGTGGGTTGGTGGGGGAGGTGGACCTTACGAGGGTGTTGCGGAGGGAACGATCTTTACAGGAGGGAAGTATAACTCTGGTGGTGGGGTCCATTTGGAGGTGGTGGAAATGGTGAAGAATGATGCAATGTATTGGAGAGATATGGACCAAATATTGGCAAATGGGACTAGATTAGGTTAGGATATCTGGTTGGCATGGACGTGCTGTTTCCGTGCTGTACATCTCTAAGACTGTATTTTGGCTAATCTTTAAAAGATCAATATAAATGCAGCTCAGTTTGTTTGGAATATCCTAGACAAGAATGCATAAAATGAAATATCCCTTCTTACATAGAATTAAATAGGACAGATAGATATTTTGGAATATGATTACCTTCTAAAGAAATTTATTGCCTGATGAAGAAAACAACCACTACGTTAACTTGGAGCAATGATGCAAAATTAGTTAGCTTAGTTGGCTGGACAGCTGGTTTGCCATGCAGACTGATACCACCAGCATCAGGTCAATTCCCACAGCTAGTTGAGGTGACCATGAATGGACTCTCTTTCTCAACCTTTCCCTTTGCCTGATGCATGGTGACCCTCAGATTACGCCACCACCAATCATCTCTCTCTCTAATGAGAGAGTAGTCTCATGGTCCAGTAGAACTGTGGTGACTTTATATATCTTATGGTTAAGTCTATGTAGGGTGAATCCTAACAATTTTGTTCATTGCTGCTCTGCATTGGTTGAACATAATTAATTTGCGTTAAGTTTTCTAAGACTTAGATGTCTTTTAAAACTTCACCTTTAGCCTTGTCAACATCAGTCACACAACGTACAGTTCATCTCCTTTTCATTTTGTGTGTGGCACTTCACATTAGTTGGTATTAAATTCAATCGCCAACTATTTATTCTTTCATATTTTGTCAAACTCATTCTCTATTTTGGAGAAAGTGAGGACTGCAGATACTGGAGATCAGAGTCAAAAAGTGTGGTGCTGGAAAAGCACTGCAGGTCAGGCAGCATCTGAGGAGCAGGAGAATCAATGTTTCGGGCATAAGCCCTTCATCATGAAATGTCGATTCTCCTGCTCCTAGGATACTCTCTGACCTGCTGTGCTTTTCCAGCGCCACACTTTTTGACTCAATCTGCATTTTGCCCATTGCTCCATCCAGTTTCACATAAAGCTAGGTGCTTGGTGTTAAGTATCTAAATTACTTATGCAGCACATTCAATTCTCAGTCGGAGAAAGTGAGGACTGCAGATGCTGGAGATCAGAGTCGAGAGTGTGTTGCTGGGAAAGTGCAGCAGGTCAGGCAGCATCCAAGGAACAGAAGAATCAACGTTTCAGGCATAAGCCCTTGATTAGGAATATATAAAACACTGTAGCATAACTCTCCTAATGAAATCTCATTGCCCAGCCCTATTCAAAATTTCTTATTAACTCTCAGGGTTCATTTACCTGAAATCCCTATAGGTTGGAATTAATATAATGTCTTTTCATGACAAATTTTATGAATATTATTTTGGGTTGTCACTTTCAAGGAAGCTATTCAAGCAGGGTCTTCCATTTCTGAATCTACAATGACTGCTGTAAACAAGGTTATTGATGACCCTCACATTTCCTCTGGATAATCAAATCTATGGTGTGTGATCCTAACAAATTTAATGCACAGTATGCCTTGAGAGACTTAGGAGTGAGTTAATTGACAACTACTGTAGTGACGGATATAGTAAATGGCAGAACCCTTCACAGCATTGATGTACAGTGGGATCTCTGGGTGCAAGTTCATTACTCCCAGCAAGTGGCAACACAAGTGCATAAAGTGGTAAAGAAGGTTTACATTCTATGTTCCTTTCAACAGAATTGCTGCAGTATCAGGCTATTTTATTAAGCTAATCATAATTACTTGAGAAAGAAGCTATGATTTTTCTATGGTAAGATGTGAGGTCAAGCTGATATGAACAAGATCACAGTGTCTGACTGACCTGCACCTAGCTCCAATACAGAAACTGACTTTAAGAGTTCTGCTAACAAACCTTCAGCTTCAGTAACCTATTCAGAGATACTGTTATAGCATCCTCAAGGCCAAGGAAATGAGATATCAACAATTGACAAAAGTTAATGTGTTCTGAGATTTGTACAGTTTGGTTGGGGTGATGCTGCTAAGTTATTGGATATACAGAGGAACCTCAATTATCCAACATTTGATTATCTGAATTTCGGATTATCTGGCAAGATCAACTATGTCATCCAGCATTTTATGAACTGAACAAAATACTCCCCGCCTGTGTCCTACAGATAACTGAGGTTCCCCTGTAAACATACTCTTGGATTGTTGATGCTGTTAGTCAGCATAGACATGATGGGCTGAAGGACCTGTTCCTGTTCTGTATGAGACTATGACTGAATGCTGTAGTGAGTGATCGGTTATACAGTAAGAACCTACACTAATGCCTGCTGAACTGATCACTCCCTGACATTAGTGTGCTCCTGCTTAATTGTAACAATTGTCGATTGAAATAGAGAAACTGTTAACCTTAAAGCTTTGGCCCAAGTTGTCTTTTCAACAACAAATCCAGGCTGTAAGTACTAATAAACTGAGGTATCCAAACAGGAAACTGTCTCTAACAAAGAATGGTAAAGGTAATGAGTGAGTTGGTCTCAAACTATGTGCCAGGGAAGTGATTCACAAAGAAAATGTACAGTATATGAGTCACATAGATGGAAATGACATTCTCTAAGACCAAACATTGGGCACAGTGTCCATGTGTTAGCCAGCAATGATGAAGGTGCATGGCAAACTAGAAGCAGGCTAAAATACTGAACAAACATTAAATTACAAAGGCAGAATTAGCAAACAGCATAAAAGGCCAGCGATAGAGAAACAACGTTTGTAGAAACTGGAAGAAGAAAGGGAAAGCAGGAGAATCTTGAATTTGAAAATGGTTTAACCAAGGACAGTTTCTTGAGAACCAGTGAATAAAGATTAAGGATCAGTGAATTGTTAGACAGTGTCCAAGCAGGAATATCAAGCTGAGTGGTTACAGGAAACCAGTAGGATGTGAAGGTCACATATAAGGTCACTGAAAAACATATTCTAGAGAAACAGTATCACATCAACTGTAAAACGTTCAAGGGAATGCATCAAAAATTATAGATCCATTAAGGTTTATTATGGTCATGACTCCCTCTATCGGCAGCTACAAGGATGGGAAAGAAAATGATTGAGATTGGAAATCGGGGTCACTCCACTGCAATAGGATTGACCACTGCCCATGAACCTGATACATTGGAAATGATACATGCCACCTAGTGATGCTGGTGCTTGGGCCATGTTCAATTGAGTATTGGAAGAACCATGCAATACAGAGAGGTAAGGAAAATCGTATGTGATTAAATAAGGTTGGAACAGGAAGAAGAATCCCAAAGGCAATTTCTTAGATACTCTGAAAGGCCACAACAAGGAAGTTGTACTTTTGACTTTTCACCTAGAGCCCGGGTTATTGGGAGGGATGGAATTATGAGTACAAGGATATTCAAGTCTCCCTGTTCTGCAGCATTCTGAGGTGTCTCACCATTTAAATAATCTTCTGTTTTTGTAGTTTTCCTGACAAACTAGACAAGGTCAGATTTTCCAATATTATACACCATCTGTCAGACCTTTGCTCACTCACTTTACCTATCTATTTCTCTTATATCTTCCTTACACATTGCTTTCCTACCTATGTTTATATCATCAGCAAATGTAGTACAACACGGTTGGTTTCATTATCTCAGGCATTAATGTAGATTGTAAACAGTTGCAAGTTCCAGTGCTGAACCCTGCAACACTCTACTAATTATGACTTGCCAAACTGAAAATCAACCATTTCTCCTGACTGTTTCTTGTTATTCTTGTGTCCATGCGAATATATCACCCTCAACACCATATGTCCTTAACATCTATTGCAATTTTTTATTTGGCACCTTGTTGGATGTCTTTGGAAAGCCAAACACAACATGCAGAGGAACCTCGATTAACTGGCATTCGATTATCCGAACTTTGGATTGTCCGAACAAGATCGCAAGGTCCTGATGCTTGGCTAAACTGTGTTATCTAGCATTCGATTATCCAAACATTCGTGTCGTTTGGATAATTGAGGTTCCTCTGTATTCTAATAAATCTGTCATACGCAATTTCCTTTCCACCAAAACCATGTTCACTTTGCCTGATAATATTGCTATCCTCAAATATATTATGAACATTCAATGTATACATTTAAAATTTGGACACAGACTATTAAAATACTTTTACCACTGAAAATCATATCACCTTTGACATTTTCAGCTCCATAGGGTAATGCATATCAAGTAATTACCTAATTAAATATGGAATGTCCCTCTGTCCTTGATCTCTTCTTCAGATTAATGATGAATCTGAGAGGATCAAACTACAAGACAGGATTATTGGAATTACCCCGCATGATCTTTCATTTGAGAAAATGACTGTGAACTTGTTGAATTCACATGATGAAGAAAACATTTTGTTAAAATGCCTTACTGTCAAGTCATCCAAACAATCAACATGAATGAGCAAATTTGGAAGTAGGAGCTTCCTAGAGGGACTCTGACCAACCCATTCCACCTTCAAAAGCTGACCTCCTGGAAATGGAATTGTAAGAAAACCTCACACCTCACCGACAATCTTTTGCCTTTCAGGAATTTTGCTTCAACTTTAAATCATCATCACCATCAGATAAGCTGCAGAGCTACTGCAGCAGAAGCAAATATAAGTTACAACCATTTGATTTAACCATAATCTGATTCTAACCTGGCATGAAGGTAGGGTAGGGAGGTTTAATGGGGTAGTGCAAATGTTGTGGGATCAGTAATTACAGTGTCCCTGGGGATAGAAGTTCAGATCCTACTGTGGCAGATCGTAAAATTTGTAATGTATAAAAATATTGGAATTAAAAACTAGTCCAATGGTCACCATAGAGTTTTACAGCAGGATTGTGGTGAAAATCCTCCAGACAAGGTAATCTGCCATCCTTTTACAGTCTAGCTTATATGTGACTCCAGGCCCAAAGCAATCTGGTTGACTCTTGATGACCATTGGAAATGACCTACCAAGACATTTAATTCAGAGGCTGCCACGAAGAGATACCCACATCCAGTAAGAGGGTGAGATGTTGCATTTAAAGATCTAAGACAAGAGTATATGATAATAACAAACCATATGTTAAGATTCACAAAAAGTTTGCTGTTGAAATTATTTAGTTAGGACAGTTTTAAGTGTAAGAAAACAGACACCACTCAAAACAAATATTTTAATGTGAAAATGGAAACAAAATACTTTTCAAAACTCTGCCATTTCCTCATTTTTCACTAAAGTATGTCATCCATTAAAGTCATGGTTGTGTCCTGAATGTTGTGACTTTATGTGAAGTGACTTTAAGTAAATTACATTTCTCATAGAAATCAATGCGAAATCTAGAGTTGGGTTCCTTGGGTCACTTCTGAAATACTGTGTACAATTCTGGTTATCCTGCTATAGGAAGGATACTATTAAATTGGAGAGGGCACAGAAAGGACTTACGTGGATATTACTGGAGGGTCTGAGTTATAAGGAGAGGCTGGATTGGCTGGGACTTTTTTCCCTGGAGCATAGGAGGTTGATGGGTGACCATGTAGATATTTATAAAATTATGAGGGGCATAGATAAGGAAAATACCATTCAAAACTGGAGGGCATCATTTTAAGATGAGAGGGGAAAGACTTAAAAGGGGCAACTTTTTCACACAGAAGGTGGTGCATATGTAGAATGAACTGCCAGAGGAAGTGATAGATGTAGATACAGTTGCAACATTTAAAAGAAATTTGGACAGGTACATACATAGGAAAGGGTTAGAGGGATGTGAGGAGAAAGTGAGGACTGCAGATGCTGGAGATCAGAGCTGAAAATGTGTTGCTGGAAAAGCGCAGCAGGTCAGGCAGCTACCAAGAATCAGGAGAATTGACGTTTCGGGCATGAGCCCTTCTTCAGGAAGTGAGTCAAACACAGGCAATGAGACGACTTCAGTTTGGGAATCCTGATTAGTATGTACAAGTTGGACTGAAGGGTCTGTTTACGTGCTGTATAGCTTTGACATTTTTTGCTTGAGAAAAACACTGTACATGTTGAAATAGTATGAAAGCTATACAGATGTGTAATACCTAATAAAATAAATCATTAAACATGAAGAAATACTGAACATACGGACACTTCAAGACCTTTCTCATCAGAAAATATATTTAAAACATTATTAAGTTAAAATGCTGTCCGTTCCTAAATTCATAATCAAAATAATTGTCAACATGAAAAAAACATGAAAATATCAAACAACTATAATGTAATTGTAAGTTCTGTCTTTTTAATATGTGGAAGTATCTCTCTGTCTGTCTCTCTCTCTCTCTGTCCCTCTCTCTCTCTCTCTCTCTCTCTCTATCACACACACATACATACACTTTCACTCACACATTTTCATGTGTGCATTCGCTCTCATACGTGCACTCTCACTCACACACATGCACTCTTACCCATATTCATTCTCACTCACACATGCAGATATCCAGGTCACAAAAACAGGGCACTTTTTCCAAGGAGGGAAAACAAGAGATTATGGAAAAGCTGTTCTAATCTTGGTGGAATATGAGGTGTAAAGGTCCTTCGTAACACATTAACTTGCTTATTTTATTTTGTAAGAAGCCAGCTGGTTCTCAATACATGACTCCGAAAGGAGTAGCCATGGGCACCCGCATGGGCCCCAGCTATGCCTGCCACTTCGTAGGATATGTGGAACAATCCATCTTCCGCAACTACACTGGCCCCACCCCTCACCTTTTCCTCCACTACATCGATGACTGTATCGGCGCCGCCTCGTGCTCCCACGAGGAGGTTGAACAGTTCATCCACTTCACCAACACCTTCCACCCCGACCTCAAATTCACCTGGACAGTCTCAGATTCCTCCCTCCCCTTCCTCGACCTTTCTATTTCTATCTCAGGCGACCGAATCAACACGGACATCTACTACAAACCGACCAACTCCCACAGCTACCTGGACTACACCTCCTCCCACCCTGCCCCCTGTAAAAACGCGATCCCATTCTCCCAATTCCTTCGACTCCGCCGCATCTGCTCCCAGGAGGACCAGTTCCAAAAACGTACAACCCAGATGGCCTCCTTCTTCAAGGACCGCAATTTCCCCTCCGATGTGGTCGACGATGCCCTCCACCGCATCTCTTCCACTTCCCGCTCCTCCGCCCTTGAGCCTCGCCCCTCCAACCGCCACCAGGACAGAACCCCACTGGTCCTCACCTACCACCCCACCAATCTCCATGTACAGCGCATCATCCGCCGTCATTTCCGCCACGTCCAAACGGACCCCACCACCAAGGATATATTTCCCTCCCCTCCCCTATCAGCATTCCGTAAAGACCACTCCCTCCGTGACTCCCTCGTCAGATCCACACCCCCCACCAACCCAACCTCCACTCCCGCCCACACCTCCCCCCTCATCTCCCTCCAAGGCCCCAAAGAAAACTTCCATATCCGCTACATATTCACCTGTACCTCCACACACATCATCTATTGCATCCTCTGCACCCGATGTGGCCTCCTCTATATTGGGGAGACAGGCCGGCTACTTGCGGAGCGTTTCAGAGAACACCTCTGGGATACCCGGACCAACCAACCCAACCACCCTGTGGCTCAACACTTCAACTCCCCCTCCCACTCCACCAAGGATATACAGGTCTTTGGACTCCTCCATCGCCAGACCACAACAACACGACGGTTGGAGGAAGAGCGCCTCATCTTCCGCCTAGGAACCCTCCAACCACAAGGGATGAACTCGGATTTCACCAGTTTCCTCATTTCCCCTCCCCCCACCTTGTCTCAGTCAAATCCATCGAATTCAGCACCGCCTTCCTAACCTGCAATCTTCTTCCTGACCTCTCCGCCCCCAACCCAGTCTGACCTATCACCCTCACCTTGACCTCTTTCCACCTATTACATTTCCGACGCCCCTCCCCCAAGTCCCTCCTCCCTATCTTTTATCTTAGCCTGCTGGACAAACTTTCCTCATTCCTGAAGAAGGGCTTATGGCCGAAACGTCGATTCTCCTGTTCCCTGGATGCTGCCTGACCTGCTGCGCTTTTACAGCAATAAATTTTCAGCTCGATACATGACTGTCAATTATAGAAACCGGAATAAAACAAACAGAAATTTCTGGAGAAACTCAGCAGGTTTGGTAGCATCTGTGGAGAGAGAAAGCAAAGTTAATGTTTTAGGACTGGTGACCCTTCTTCAGATCATCCCTGCTTGATCCCACGGTGATCTCGTGGTTGACTTGATTGATAATATCCATGTTGCGATCATGGTATTATACAAAAGGCAGCAATGTACACACTCCCTGAAACAGGGGTTTCACAACAAGTTACTTTTCATCAGTACATGGCCAAAGAGCTGACAAAATGCAGTCAGCTGCCAGGCTAACTTGTTCTCTTGGATGATTTGTTACTGACTTTAGAAGGTGAGAAACAGAGAGTGCAAGGGGCTAGGGGAAGAGATGATAGAATTCCTCCAAATGGTGAGTTCTAAGGTAAATTCCGAGAAGGTTTGGATTGGATAAGAGGTTGGCGTTCTTGAGCTAATTCTTTGAACGTGTTATAGATAAAGTAAAGTGTGACTGATAAACAAATTCAGCCTGTGTTGTTTCTGGATCTGACATGATGTCAGAAATTCAGTGAGAATTATATTGTTAGGGTAACTCCCTTATTCGAACAAGGAATGCAATGGGAATAGGATGAGGAGTCTAGATGCAAGTGCACGGCGAAAAAGAAGCTTGCATACAGGCCTGGACCGAGAGGTTGTGAATGCTCTCAGGGATTTACACCGAATAGTGGCAGCAATGGATACCAGTTCCTTATGTCAGAAACACAGTCATCCAAAAGCATGGCCTACACCACCAAAGTATTGTCTGAGGTAGCAAAATACTAATCCCTTTGTGAGTGGCACTCACTTACTACTTTTAGTGTGGGGAATCATTTGGTGGTGTTCACCAGCACTCTCCTGGTCCATTATACACAGCCTCATCTCTCATTATTAGTCCAAGGGAATGGTTGCTAGTATGCAGTTTGTTAGCTGGATGTTCCGACCAGAAGGGATGGAAGGAAGAACATGAAAAGATTAACTAGGTCAGGATTAGATTAGATTAGATTAGATTCCCTACAGTGTGGAAACAGGCCCTTCGGCCCAACAAATCCACACCGACCCTCCAAAGTGTAACCCACCCAGATCCATTCCCCCACTCTATATTTACCCCTCGCTAATGCTTCTAACACTATGGGCAATTTAGCATGGTTAATTCATCTAACCTGCACATCTTTGGACTGTGGGAGGAAACCGGAGCACCCGGAGGAAACCCACGCAGACACGGGAAGAATGTGCAAACTCTCACATTCACCCAAGGCAGGAATCGAACCCGGGTCCTTGGTGCTGTGAGGCAGCAGTGCTAACCACTGAAGTTGATTTGAGGCTGAAGGAACACAAAGGATGAGGGTTGAAGGGCCTAATAGCCTTTAATACGTCTGAGCTGAACTTCCAGAATCCCATCCTGATAGATCTTCTAACCAGCCCACCTTAGCAGTTTCCCAATAGATGCCAATGTTCTGCTTATGTGATGAGGTGGCTTGTCTTCATTCCACACCCACACGAACCCTTCCTCCTTAGAGTGGAGATCATGGCATTAAGGTCTGTACTCAGATGGTCAGGATAGCTAGAAAATCTCCTGATTTGAGTTCTTCATCTCAATAGTAAAAATCCAGTCTAAAATACTTCTTCACTGTCTTTGCTCATTCCTCATTTCCCATGATAATTTCTTCAGTCACTGCTTCAAAGGGTCTAATGTTTAGTTATTTGCTTGTCTTTTATATGTGTGTGTATGGAATGAGCTGCCAGAGGTTGGTACAACATTTAAAAGGTATTTGGATGGGTACATGAATAGGAAGGGGTAGAGGGGTATGGGACAAATGCTGGCAATCAGATAGATTAATTTAGGATATCTGTTCGGCATGGACAAGTTGGACCGAAGTGTCTGTTTCCGTGCTGTACATCTCTATGACTCTAGAAACTTGTAAAAGCTCTTATGATCCACTTTTATGCTTGTGACTGATTTATTCTCATGTTTTGCATCTTTTACTTAACCTTTTTTATTAACTTTCTGGTGGCACTTTGTTGGTTTCTAAAACACACTTAACGATCAGACTTATTTGTACACTTTGCAACATTACAAGCTTTTTTTTAGGTCTTATGATTCATATTCCATGCACTTGACCTGCTCAATCAAAGAGACAGTGATCATGAAGCCAATAATTTGGCCTGGTGATACCAATGTAATATGGTTGGAATTGGAATCCAAAAATACTATTGCAAAACTGGTCAAGAAATGACAAAAAATTTTGCTTTTTACATTTAATCTGCACTGCTAAAAAAAAACTGGCTATTAATTTGTTGCCATACCAAAAAAGGTTCCAGGGTAAATGATGTCTAAAGCAAACCTGTTTCATCAAGTTACACAGAATTGCAATTTATTGCAAGCATATATAAATTACATTTCAGATTGATTTCTATTATCTCAGAAACTCAGTTATTATAGAATTATAGAATTACAGAATTGTTAAGGTGAGGAAGGAGGCCATTCAGTCCATCTTGTCTGCAGCAGGTGTGTTAAACAAAAAGTGCAAAGATATTCAACGGTGTTGAAAGTTTTTAGATGAAAAGAATGGAGTTACATCCAAATAATGTAATGAGTAATGTAAAGGTAAGTTACACAAAATATATATTTCATAAGATTCACATATGCCAGATAATAACACTATAAATTATCTCAGAAGCAAACTCTTGTGATAAAAGAGTCATTAATAAACTTTGCTATTTAGCCAAATGAACAACTTAAATAATGTACTTTGCAGAATCTTTGAAGCTGCCTACCTTTTCTTACTTTGAATTCCAATTAAATGCAAAGATGTAGAAAAAGAAGTCTGAAATATCGAAACAAATAATCCTTCATTTTACTTCTTATAACACAATGTTTTCACCATAGAACATTTTCAACTAAATAATCCACTTGTAATAAGATTAAAACAAAGGCTCTTTAAACATTAATTGCAAAATAATCCTCCTCCAAAGCAATGGTATAACACATGGACGTGACATTTTAGAGGATCCACAATTAGATAGGCAAAGGTCTGTTCATGCTTGTTTGTGGAAGGGTAACAAATGCCATATTCATCCTAGTGAAAAATGATAGACATGAACAATTAGTGTCACTGTTTCTCACATTTTCACAAATATAAGTAACAAAGCAATATGATTTTGGAAGGCAATAATAATTATGTAATACTTAGGCAAATAATTATGCTAAGACTTGAGTATGCTAATTCGCAATATGGATCCATGCTGGGAACACTGTTGTTTGTGATTTACATAAATGATCTGGAGGAAGGTCTAGGTGGTCTGATTAGCAAGTTTGCAGATGACACTAAGATTGGTAGAGTAGCAGATAAAGGGACTGTCAGAGAATGCAGCAGAATAGAGGTTGATTGGAGAGTTGGGCAGAGAAATAGCAGATGGAGTTCAATTCAGGCAAATGCTAGGTTATAGAGCACATTATACAGTAAATGGAAAAGCTCTGGTTGATGTACAGAGAGATCTGGGTGTTCAGGTCCATTGTAATGTGAAGGTTGCAACGCAGGTTGATAGAGGTCAAGAAGGCATACGGCATGCTTTCCTTCACTGGACTGGGTATTGAGTACAAGAGTTGACAGGTCATGTTGCAGCTGTATAGGACTTTGGTTCAGCCACATTTGGAATACTGTATACAGTTCTGGTCGCCACATTACCAAAAGGATGTGGATGCTTTGGAGAGGGTGCAGAGGATGTTCACCAAGATGCTGCCTGGTATTGAGGATGCTAGCTATGAAAAGAGGTTGAGTAGATTAGGATTATTTTCATCAGAAAGACAGAGGTTCAGGAGGATCTGCTTGAGGTCTACAAAATTATGAGAGGTCTAGACAGGGAGTGAACTGAGTAGATTCATTTGGGGCACCTCTAATGGCAAACAATATGAATGGGATATCTTTATCCCAGTCATTCAGGTAATCCTGACAGTATGCTCTTAACATGGTCTTCAAGGTCTGATGCCACCTTTCTAAAGCTCCCTGGGATTCAGGATGATACGCACTGGATTAAAAGCGCTGTATACCAGAGCTATTCATAACCTCCTTAAACAGTCTAGCAGTAAAATTTGACCCGTGGTCTGACTGAATCTCTTTGGGTAGCCCATACTGTGTGAAGAAAGCAACTAAGTCCTCTACTACCCTTTTTTTGCCTTGATACTCCGTAATGGAATTGCTTCTGGAAATCTGGGAGACACATCCATTATGGTTAACAAGTACTGGTTCCCACTTTTAGTTCTCGGGAGGGGACCTACACAATCCATTATAATCCGTGTGAACGGTTCTTCAAGTGCAGGAGTTGGCAACAAAGGGGCTGGTTTTATTACCACCTGTGGCTTACCTACCATTTGGCATGTATAACACGTACAGCAAAAGGTAACCACATCCTTGTACGTTCCAGACCAATAAAAATGTTTTTGTATTCTACCCTGAGTCTTTTGTACCCCTAGGTGACAGGTAGTTCATATGCTACCCGTAACACTTCCTGTCTGTATGCTACCGGCAACAATTTGGTGAACTTCGGCCCATTTCTCCTCTGCACTAACCTGCCGTGGTCCCCATTTCCATCTAAGGATTCAATCTTTCAGATGATAACCCTCTGGAATATTCTCTGTCTCCTTTTTGGAGTATGCACCCACATATATATCTTTTATTGTCTTGTCTTGCTGTTGCAAGTCCCTTGGCCTTATGTCAAACAGGGTGTCCGCTAAGTGAACCTCAATTCCTACACCTTTCTCTTTTCGCTTCATGCTGTGATTTATGACAGTGGGATCTGGTTACTATACTGTCAGGGAAAATACCAGGCTATTTCTATTTTAACTCCTCAGTTTCTTGGTCTTCCTTGGGCTTCTCCACAACAAAGGGCTGTCACTCTCACCTTGGATCCTGTCAAATCATTTCCAAGAACAAACTGAATTCCTGAAACTGACACTCTGTCAATCGCTCTCACTGTAACTTCCCCAGTCTTGAGTTGGCACTCCAACCTTATATAAAGGAACGTTAAATATCTGTCCCTCTATCCCACTATTACCACATTCTCGGGTAACAGATCAGAAAGAGTGCATATTCATTTATCTTTTACCATTAGATCCTGTATCTGTCAAAATTATAACTTCTTGTCCTTCTCCCTCTGTTCCTTCGGAGTAAACCTTACCCACAGTGGCAAATTCTTCATAGAGATCAAGTACTAACTCCCCTACCTAGACTGTGCACTCTCCTGCAGCTCCTCAGCCCTTCTTGGAGTCTCCATTACTACCTTCACTAATGCCACTGGCTTAGCTTCTTTTACCACACCTTTTCCCACAATGCCTTTTATTAGCAACGAGCACTGTGTCTTTATATGTCCTATTTACCACAGTGGAAACACCTGAGGCCTTTCACATCCATTCCACCCTCTTGGGCATCTTTTTTTATCATGTGGTAAACTCTTACCAGTGCTCTCTACTCTTTCTTTCATAGTGTAGGATCTCCCTTCTTCCAACTTCTGTCCCTCACAGGATGAAATTCTGGCCAGAAGCTTGTCTTATGCACCAACATGTACTCATCCACTAATTCTGCTGCCCTTCTACTTCCTGAAAGTTCTGTTCCTCCACGTGAATTCTTACCATTTCTGGAAGTGAGTTTTTAAACTCCTCCAGCAGAATAATCTCTCTTAGAACCTCAAAAGTCCTATCTATCTTTAAAGCACATACCCATCGATCAAAATGACTATGTTTAATTCTTTCGAACTCAACATAAGTCTGACCTGGTTCTTTTTTTGTGTTTCTGAGCCACTGTCGATATGCTTCTGGTACCAATGCATAAGCACTTCAAATAGCCTGTTTAACCTCTTCATAATCTCTTGATCTCTCATCTGACAGCGCGGCAAACACCTCACTAGCTCTGGATCAGTGGTTCTGGAAGAGCACAGCAATTCAGGCAGCATCCAATGCTGCCTGAATTGCTGTGCTCTTCCAGCATCACTGATCCAGAATCTGGTTTCCAGCATCTGCAGTTATTGTTTTTACCTCACTAGCTCTGCCTACCAGTTTAGTCTGAACTAGCATTACCCACATGTCCTCTGACCACTCCATCTGCCTCACCAATATTTCAAATGAAATAAAGAAGGCTTCAACATTTTTCTCATCAAAATGTGGCAGAGTTTTGACATATTTGTATCTATCACTACCTTCTCTTTTAATCTCCATTCTGCCAACTTGACTTTGCTGACTAAGTCACAACTTCTCAAGTTCAAATTTTCTCTCTTTTTGCTCAGCTAAGAACCTTCTCTAGCTTTCCTTTCCCTCTATCTCACTTCTCTCTCTCTTCTCTCTCCCTTTCTTCTCTTTCTTTGCTCAGCTAAGAACCTTCTCTCTCTCTCTCTCTTTCCCCTCCCTCTGTTTATCTTCTAACTCCATTTTCCTCAATGTAGTTTAAGTTTTTTCTGCCTCTACCACACTTGTCTGTTTCTCTGATACACCTAAGTGTTTGAGTAATTCCCTTACAATTTCAGCTTTATTTTTGTCCATGGTAAAACCCAAATCTAACTTATTTGCTAATTCTAAAAGTATGGCCTTTTTCTTTACTTCTAAGCTTTCTTGGCAAATTTGAGAATCATCTTCAAATCCCAGATCCTCTTTCGCAATTCTAAGAGCCATTTCCCTCACGTTTAATTTAATCAACCACAAGTCACCAAAAGTAAACAAATTCCCTCACCTATGTTTTATTTAAAGATCTGAGACACTAACCTGCAAGCGTTTAAATCTACTGGGCTTTTCTGTAGCCCCAAACCCATTCAAGTCTAAACCAGAGCAAATCCTGGACGAGCCCCCAAACAGTTACGACACAGGTAAACCCCCCGCTTAATTTAAACCAGCATCACAGAAAAGATTTATCCTGTGCAGTAATCTGTGAAATTCGAGAGGCCACGAACTACTCCCAAAAGTCACTATCTAAGGTAAAAAGGAACAACATTATTTTTTAAAGTCTAACAGAGAATAATTAATTAACAACTATTTCCAACTCCTTTACTAACCTATCTTTTACCTTCCCCTTCTACAATACTAGCCCGATAAAACTTCCAATTAAGATTTACCAAAAAATTCAAACTTCAAACCCAGCAGCTGTTGAATCTTCTCTTTGTACTTCCTCTGCAGATTTGCTCTCCATGGTGTCGATGTTTTTCTCTGTGTAAACTCCTTCTCCAGGCAGGTACCTCTTACTAGCACCTACATCTGTTGGTCTTTTGGCAGTTCTCCTCCAACTGTTCAAATTTTATTTTTGGTTTTATACCCCAAAGCATCGGATCGTTTCATTGGTATTGATGTTGTCAAAATACAAAATCCAAACTTGATTGGAATTTAGTATTTTGGGGCATAATCTAAACTGATTGGCTGAATTCGCATTTTCTTTGTCTCCAAGCAACCCAGCTCCTCTAGCTGTTTGACCAAATTTTCTAGTACTTTGTATGCTTCTCTAAGCTTTCTAGCTTTCAACTCTCTTTAAGGTATAGTACCCCTTACATCTTCATAACACTAGACATGAATGGGCAGGGAGCAGAGGGATTACAGATCCTTAGAAAATAGGTGACAGGGTTTAGATAGAGGTTCTGAATCAGCGCAGGCTTGTATGACTGAATGGCCTGATCCTGTGCCATAAGGTTCTTTGTTCTTGTTCTTGTTCTTAAATGGTAAAATCATGACCATCTTCAAAATTGCTTTTATTTAGGATTAAACAAGACAAAAATTCCCAGTGACTGAATGAGCAAAGATATTGCCTGGTTTAGCACAGTGACATAAGATAAGGTTTGAATTGAATAGTTGATCACAGTTAAGATAATACTTAAGTAAAGAGTGTTAGCATGAATAAACCAGGGAGTGCTTGGATTTATCGCTAAAAGGAGGCATTGTATGAAAGTGCAAGTAAGCAGAATGTGAGGGAAAAGCATTGCTAAGACAGGCAAGCTCTGACTAATGTAATGCTGCATGAATCATTGGTGGGACCTCAGTTACTTACAATCGATATTAATAGCCTAGAGAAAGTGAATTTAGATTAGATTACATTACAGTGTGGAAACAGGCCCTTCGGCCCAACAAGTCCACACCGACCCTCTGAAGAGCAACCCACCCAGACCCATTCTCCTACACCTAACACTCTGGGCAATTTAGCATGGCCAATTCACCTGACCTGCACATCTTTGGATGGTGGGAGGAAACCGGAGCACCTGGAGGAAACCCACGCAGACACGGGGAGAACTTGCAAACTCCACACAGTCAGTCGCCAGAGGCGGGAATTGAACCCGGGTCTCTGGCACTGTGAGGCAGCAGTGCTAACCACAGTGCCACCGTGCCGCCCCGAAAGTGATAGAGGGTAGTGCATCAACATTTTTTGACACTACAAATGCAAGATGTAAGGAGGAAATAAGGAGGTTGCCGAGGGATATAAACATGTTAAGTGAGGGGAAACATTGTCAGATAGAGCATAATGTGGGGAAGTATGAGATTTCTTAACATGGTCATTAGTATAGAAAATGCCTTTTTTAAAAAAGGCGTAACATTTGTAAATGTTGATTTTCAGAAAACCTGGGTGTACTCATATATGGAAAGTTGAAAGTTGATATATACAGGTACAATAAGTAATGAATGGTAAACAGCAGGTTCATCATTATTGCAAGAGAAATGAAATTTAAGAATTAAAGAAAGAACACTTGCCTCAAAGCCGGTATGGACAAAGGTTCATTAGATGCGCTCCTTGGATAAGAGCCGACCAAAATTGGATTTATAAGCCCTGGAGTTTAGAAGAATGAAAAATGAAGCCTGCCAGAGTTTGAAGATTGATCCAGGGAGGTATTTTTCCCAAAGCTAGGAAATCTCAAATACTGGGCCATAGAGTCAGTGATTGGGGGCGCTCTGTCATGAGTATATTTAAGATTGAGGTAAACAGGTTTTTGGTCCCTCAGGGAATGAAGAGATAAAGGAAGCAGGCATGAAACTAGAATGGGGACCAATGAAGAGTCATGGTCACCCCGAACGACAGTGCACATTGTACAGACAGAATGGTTTCCATCCACTCCTATCTCACATGTTCACATCAGACATTATTTCACAATTATTGTCAATGATTTGATTTGATAAGAGGTCAAAATACTGGATGGAAATAATAATGAATTATTAACATAACTTTGGGAGAAGATTTGTAGCTCGGCTGCTCGTTGTTGTGGTTCTGTTCGCCGAGCTGGGAATTTGTGTTGCAGACGTTTCGTCCCCTGTCTAGGTGACATTCTCAGTGCTTGGGAGCCTCTTGTGATGTTTTCTCCGGCATTTATAGTGGTTTGTCTCTGCCGCTTCCAGTAGTCAGTTCCAGCTGTCTGCTGCAATGGTCGGTATATTGGGTCCAGGTCGATGTGCTTGTTGATTGAATCTGTGGATGAGTGCCATGCCTCTAGGAATTCCCTGGCTGTTCTCTGTTTGGCTTGTCCTATAATAGTAGTGTTGTCCCACTCGAACTCATGTTGCTTATTATCTGTGTGTGTGGCTACTATTACATAACTGTGTTATGTTCTTTAGTCTGCTATTTTAACTTAAGGTGGATGGTTAGCTCAGTTGGCTGGACAGCTGGTTTGCAATGTAGTGTGATGCCAACAATGTGGGTTCAGTTCCTGTACTGACTGAGGTTACTGTGAAGGACTGACCTTCTCAACCTCTCCCCTCACCTTAGGCATGGTGACCCTCAGGTTAAACCGTCAGTTGTGTCTCTCCAATGACAGCAGTCCTATGGTCTGACAGCATGATGGCAACTTCAGCTTAGTTGTCGATGCTGTTATTTAAAATGGTAATGCTCCCATTAATGTAATAGACTGGAATTCCATACCTATAAATAATGAGTAAATTTAATATCTAGGTTCTATCTTTGTAAATTAGCACATCAGCCACAAACTTAAAGGAAATCAAAACCACAAATTGTAATGGAATTGATACTTACATTGGCTATAACCTTGAACACTGTGGAGATGATGAGTATGTCTTTTGCGTCAGGATCCTTCTGTACACTACAGGAAAACAAATTCTGGTTCAGTATTTTATCGTGCTTTATAGTAAAGTGATGTGCTATAGTACTATGACAAATCTGTTTCTGAAATGCTAGTGTGACATCCTTTTTAACTTAGGCTATTGTCAGCAAATTCCTTCCACTTCTCTGGGTAAATCTATTAAACAATCAGAGAATCCCTACAGTGTGGAATTAGGCTATTCAGCCCGTCAAGTCCACAATGACTCTCTGAACAGCATTTCACCCAGAACCATCCTCCTCCCTGTAACCTTGCATTTCCCATAGCTAATCCATTTAGTCTGCACATCCCTGGACATTGTTGGCAATTTGGCATGACCAATCCACCTAACCTTCATACCTTTGGATTGTGGGAGGAAACCGAAGCACCCGGAGGAAACCCATGCAGACACGGGTACAATGTGCAAACTCCACACAGAGGCCTGAGGCTGGAACCAACCCCGGGTCCCTGGTGCTGTGAGGGAGGAAGGAAGACTAACATTGAGGCTCTGTTTTCTTGATTTTCTAATTGGGGCTGTTTCCTGTCGTATTTTGAATTAGTGTAACAGTACCAAGCATCACAGCTGCCTAAAAGGTTGATTGGACAGCATTAGAGACCTACTGAGGTGGGTCGGCTATGGCAATTGTAAGATAAATACAATTTCAAGTAACTGTAAAAAGACAATATGGAATCAGTTAAATGTGTCAGACATGGATGGAATGAGCCTGGGGAACAAAAAGAAAAGACATGAGCAAGTGATTGGTGAGCTCAAAACCTATTATATTTTCATCTTTCCTTGGTTCTGATGAAACATGATCATCCTGAAACGTTAGCACTGTTTCTCTCCACAGACACTGCTTGATCGACTGAGTATTTCCTGCATATTCAGTTTTTACTTCAAATTTGCAGCATTTTGCTTTTGCTTTAGAAATAGACATTCAGGTAAAGAGAACAAATGGATTCAAGAGGTAACAAGGTTTACGAGGATTTTCCTGTGGGTTTGGAGGTAGCTGCAATGAGGTTATCTTCCTCAACGACAGGACAAAGAGAACAACCTCTCCAACCCAGCAGACACAGCGGGAAGTAACTGAGGAGTAGCTACAGAAGTCACCAGATTGCCTGCAGGCCACGGACAGTGAAGCATAATGACACAGAAAGGTGTAACATCAAACTGTCAGATGCCAGGTCCCATTCTTTTACTGATTTGGTAGCATCTGTGGAGAAAAATCAGTGTTTAACGGTTTGGGTCCACTGACCCTTTTTCAGTTCTGACCCGAAACATTATCTCTCATTTCTCTCCACAGATGCTGCTAGACCTGCTGAGATTTTCCAGCAATTTCTGTTTTTGTTTCTGACTTCCAGCATCCATAGTTCTTTTGATTTATTTCCTCCATTCTCTACTTTTGTGGTATTCTCCGGTCCTGTGTGGCACTAATCAAAACAACACGCTTTGCAGCTCCACTCATTCCCTTGTGTCCAAAACTTTAACGTTCCCCATCACACACTTTCGATTGCTCAGTCAGCCCCCGTAAACACTGTCCTTCCCTCCTCCACACACTTTAGGAGTTGTCTTGTTTCTCTGCTTTCTCTCACTTTCGGACAGCACACAACTTGGTGTGAAGAACTGACCAACGGAATTGGGGGGGGAGCAAGGCAGGGGGACCAGTGGTGATGGAGAGTTGTTGGTCCTGGTCCTCCAATGATACAAACTTTATTGGACATTGGAAATATGTGTACAGCATTTTTCAGGACATCGATGTGCCTCAAGTAAATAAAGTACATTTGAGTGTAGTTACTGTTGTAATGTAGAGGATGTAGCAGACAATATATGCTCAGAAAACTCTCTCAAACAGTAATGTGATGATGACCAGGTGTTGACGGAGGGTAACTACTGACCAGGATACCAGGTATAACTCTCTTGATCTTAAACAGTTTAAAAAGGCACACACTGGAAGCTTTTCAACCGGCACTCATCAGGACTGAGCTGCAAGAAGTCAAACTTACAGAGAGGACACTACCTTCTTCGGCATGTAAAGATTGGTTAGACCATAGTTGGCATGGAGATACAGCAGGAACTGTCAATCTTAATTTAGCTGAAAGAAATACCCAGAGCAGACTGGTAGACAGATCTCACTGAGATAGTAGCAGGGATTGGCAGTCTCCATAATGTTTTACTCAATAAAGCATTGTGCTGAATGGACAGATACTTTCACTACACACCATTATCTTTAGAATACTGCTACTGGATCTTTTGCATCCAGACAAGCAGGCTGCTGTGGTCTTTGTTTAATAGCTCATCCAAACCACAGCACCTCTAACGACAGAGTATTTCCTAACGACTGCATTGAAGTGTTAGCCTTCAGTTTTTGCCCAAAAGTGAAACCTGAACCCAGGACCTTATGACTGACAGCTGGGAATACTGACAGCTCAGCCAAGTTGCAACTTGTGGTTGTGGGGATAGTCGGAATATTGGAGAGGTAGTGATGTAGTCATAGTGGGGGTCGGTAGGGGAGCTGACTGTGAGGAGGTCAGTGTGAGTGATTGTGCAGTCAGTCCTGTATTTACTCAGAAATTAGACTCAAATTTTCCTTCCTAATATTTCCTGAGTAGCTATTCAATGAAGTACTACAAAATTGTGCAGTCTTTGACTCTAGCTCACAGTCAGAGATCATCAAGGAGGACTGGGAGTAGGCTAATTGCCTGTGAGAAATTTTAAATGTCCTAGGCAATTGGCCCACAGGTCAGCACATAGGGACTTCCACAATCTGACAGATATATTGGATTGTGATTTCAATATCCAATAATCTGGAGACTAGAAAATCAGAGCTAAAGCCCCTAACACTTCCACAACATTATGTCATAAAAATCCTGTCTCACCGAGAGGGTGGAATAAAAATACTGGATCAGTGGTGCTGGAAGAGCACAACAATTCAGTCAGCATCCGACGAGCAGCAAAATCGACGAATAAAAATACGGCCCACACTGAATGCAGCTCAATCAGATTTGCCTGGAATGTTAACGATTGTTACTGATTGTGTTAGTCTCTGCTTCGAGCCTGTTAGTCTTAACTATCAATCTTCTCACCATTTGGGCAGCTTTTTCATATATTGGCCAAAAATGAATGGAAAATCTGGCCATTAAAAATATTTTACAACATTCCCTGCACCATGAAATGTTCTGCAATGTGGAAACGTCTGGACTTCTAAGGGTCACATTGTAATGGGCTTCTTAATGTTACTTTCTCTCAGAATTCAAAACTTTGATTCATGTTTATGGCTCTGTATAAAACTATACATCAGTTTCAATAAATCATTGTAATTTCCCATTGCTCAAGAAAGAAAGGGCTGTAGAGACATGCATTAAGCCATTCAATCTGTGCCAGCTAGGAAAGAGCTATCCAGCCTAATCTTATTTTCAAAGGCTTGATCTGTCATTTTGTACAGTCAAATGTATATCAAAATACTTTTTAAATAAGGTGAGGGTTTTTGCCTCAACCATCCTATGACCCAGCTTCTGACCTATACCATGCTCTGGTGAAAAGATTTCTCCTAACCTTCCCTCCAATCCTACTGGAAGTAACTGTAAATCTATGCCTGTTGGATTAATGACCTCGTTGTTAAGGGGTTCTCCCAGACTTTTGAGACCCGTCTTAATTTTATATGCATGCTTTAAATTTCCCCTCAGCCTCTTCTATTCCAAACAAAAGAACCCCAGCTTATCTGATCTTTCCTCATGGCTGAATCTTTCCAGTCTGAGCAACATCTTCGTGAAATTTCCCTGCACCCTCTCTGAAATGAGCACATTCCACTTGATTGGTAAGGGTATCGAGGGTTACAGGAAGAAGGTAAGGGAATGGCATTAAGAAACATGTCAGCCAGAATCAAATAGCGGTGCAGACTTGATGGACCAAATGGCCTAATTCTATTTCTGTGTCTTATACTGTTACGGTCTTGTAATGTGATGATTAGAACTGTATGCAGTACTCCAGCTGTTGTCCAATGAGCATAACCATCCTGCTCTTATATTCTGTGCCTTAGTTTATAAATATCAGGAACCTTTTCAGATAGGCATTAATGCAACAATTAAACACAAAAGCTGCAATTTCCTTTGTTCCTAACTACATTTTAAAATGAACAATGCATGAATGCTATAGTGCCATGGATAACATAAATCTAAAATCAATGGTGGAATCTCCCTTCAAAAGCAGTGATACTAAGACAAGGCTGTGTCTGAAACAAACAATATCAGGCATGGTACATATGGCACTGTAATTCAACACACAGTTTCTAAGTTTGATTGTATAATTACCTACATTCATTTTATTTCTTGATAGTTTATATTGTGGGTTGAACAGATTCCATGTTATATCCTTGTAAATCAAACTGCAATATCTGGCGTTATTATTGAGTTTAACTTGAATGCATTATGCTGGTAGGCTGATGCATTACATTTATAACTTGGGGCACTGGGACGAGAGACTCCACAGTGTAGAGGGAAGTGATGGCTTAATGGAATTCGCACTGGACTATGAATCCAGAGACTCTAGTAATGGTCCAGGGAGCTAGCCTTGGCAGTTAGTGAATTTGAATTCAATTTTTAAAAAATTTTGGAATTAAGTGTCTAATAATGTTGAAACCCTGGTCAATTGTGGGTTCACTAATGTCCTTTAGGGATGGAAACTGCTGTCCTTACTTAGTCTGGCCTTCATGTGACTCCAGACCCACAGCAATGTGTTTAAATGGAAGGTTAGAAGTCTGGAAGCATTCAGCTGGATGTAATGATATTGAGCAAATGGGATGTGATTCATAGGATTTTGGCAACAATACTGAAGATTGGTGCTCTAGAATTAGTTGCATCCCCACTCGAACTGTTACAGTCCAGATAAAGTACTGGTATCAATCCAACAATGTGTAAAATTGCCCAGATATGTCCGATCCACAATAAAGCAGAACAGCTCCAATCCAGTCCACCTTCTACCATCAGCAAAGTGACAGAAGAAATCGTTGATAGTGCCCCCAAGTGGCACTTGCTCTGTAATAAGCTGCTCATTGATGTTTACTCTGAGTCTGCAATAGCCTCTCAGTTCCTAATTCCATCACAGCCTTGGTCCAAGTGTAAACAAATGAATTAAAATCCAGAGGTGTAATGAAAGTGATTTCCTTCGACACTAAGGCTGCGTGACATTAAGTATGTCATCAAGAAGCCTTACAACTCACTGGGGTAGCAGACTATTCCCAGTGTCATCACAAACGTTAACGCTTATAAAAGAAATACATAAAACCCCCAAACTACCTGATTTTCAGACTCAGTTTGGTAGAAATCGTGGACCAGGTTTCTGTAATTCAGTATTAATCACAGTGATTTAGATTCTGGCTACAAGTAAACAATTAAACTCAACTACGTAAACTGTACAAATTAAAGCATACACAAAAAGCACAAACACAAATACACACACACACACAGACACACACACACACAAACATAAAGAAGGAAAAGAAAAACACATGGGCTGAGGGACTACTGGAAAAGCAGTCCCGTAGTCTTTGGTCACATGATCACCCTTCACTGAACCTGAATTGGCTGTTTAAGGGCCTCAATGACCAGTGGAGCAGGAAGATCGGGCGTGGTCTTTCTCACCAGATCTTCATCCTGGTGGAGTTGGGGAGCTACAGGGTTTGGCACTGCCACTGCCCTTACTGATAAATGCCCTTTCTGTCTCCAAGCTTGCCACTTCTTGAGGAGATCCTTGAGAAGATTGTGTCCAATGTTTCAGGAAATAAAACTGCAACATAAAGTTACAACTTTAAAACAAAAATACATACCTTTCAGAAACCTGAAAGTTAATCTTGAAGTATCACAGGTTAAAAAAGAACTTAAATTAACAAAGGAAAATAGCTAATAAAATTCCTCAAGTCGTAATTTTAAAAATATGATGCAGATAAAAATCTGCCCTGATATTAGCTATCTGGCACGTTGCTTAAGCACTTAATGCATATTCTTAAAATTCTCAGTTACTTTAGTTGAGGTATTACCTAAGCTATTTAAACAGGATAATGTCTAAGCCAAAATAATTTCAAGCGAATGTATTAATTGCTTGCACTGTAATATTCCACATTTATTCCCAGATGTATTATATAAACTGATACACAAAGCAAAATGTTCATGTTATTGTAGCAGGATTTAAAATATGGAGATTTTTACTGTAACTTACTGTGCTACATAGTGTTCTAACTGCTTTTTGAGCAGAACATTACGTCTAATGAGCCATACTTATGCTATAATACAAATGTATTTCACACAATATTCGTGGCTGGCAGAAAGAAAACTGATTTAGCTTGGGGGAGTTTCTGTGGGAAACTTGAAAAATTGATTTTTCCCACATGATATGGAGTTTGGGCTTTGTTTCCACTTGGGTGGAGAACACCTGAAAGCTTTAGCTGCAGGTAAGTTAACTGCTGTTGTTAACGTGAGCATGAAAGAGGAAAGGTGAGGAACTGATCTTCAATACTGAGCTGGGTGTGTCTAATTCCAAAACCTCATACAAGGGTGTGAGGTGGTAGGGCAGCTTGATAGACCAGGAAAGTTTCCCAAAGATATTTTTGCCTCCTTTATGTTACCAGGCTTTCTGTGGCTTGGGAAATCAGGTTAGACAAGATTAAAATTGCCAAGTAAGCAAAAATCAGTAAGTTTCAGGCTTTTTAATATATTTAAATAGTTAACTCTGGCTTTCCACTTCATGTCACATCTCAGTTAAACATGAAATTGGGCTGCTTGGAGGTGGTTTGAGATTTTTAATGTTTTAATATCTCACCTGATCCAACAAAGCTGATTTTTAGCCTTAAATCTCAGGCAGGATAACAACTTGCATTGTATACAATCTTTAATGTGAAACAACCCGAGAAATTTCACAAGTGAAGACCAGACATTGAAAGAATGTGGGGGGAAATGGTTAGGGAAGGTATGATCAGAAAAGTAATTGCACACGACTTTTTATTGGGAGACAAAGCAGAATGGTTTAAAACAAAGTGGAAGGATGTAAGTTGGATTGGAAAACAGGAAGCTACCACAAAAGTAAGGCAGAGAAAGTTTATTCAGGAATTTGTAATTGAAAACGACAACTTTCTATAAAATTAACTGAAGAATGTCATCACCTGGTTCTTGATTTGAGGATGACCTATAACTCAGGTTCATGGTTTCTGCACTGGGTCTTCATGTGACTGAATAGACTGACTCTAAGCTCACAGAGCTTTGCTCAAGAGGCAAGTGCTAGCCTGATCTATTTGAATTAGACTGCAGTACTTGTTCTTTTTCAGCTGCAGGTTTCCTCTATTAAGGCATTTGAATCATAGCTTGATGGACAGGTTGTTGTTGCCATTTTCAGCCAAGCTCCTCCCACTCATTTATGTCAACGATGCTGTGCAATAGAAAACACTTTAAAGAGTCTCTGACCGTCCAACTCTACTTTGATTTAATCCCTGCCCTCCCTTCACTGTTGATCACGCAGCATTGTCCTTTGATGTGGAGGGCACTGCTTGTCACTGGCCACTCGGGTGTTTCCTTTCTTCCTGGTGGTGGAACCTGAATAAGGATTTGTGCACCTTGTGTCTCTCACTGTGTCTCACACCTGCACACACACACACACACCATGGGTGCTGGGGAAAAAATAAGCACTACCGCAGTTAGGCGGTAGTGTGGGGGATAAAAAAGTAGGAGTGTTAGACATCCTATTCAAAAAGAAAAAAAAAGTCTCTGAAGCATTGTCCAACCTTGGCACCCTGGCCATTTGAATGTTGAGAAAACAGGATCTATTGAGAGAGACAGTTCTGGGCCATCCAGAAATGGTGTCTAGTCCATTGTAGTTTATTTTGTTGGAGTTTTGCCTGAAAATGAACAGAAAAAAAGCAGGAGAAGAAGTAGATCATTCAGCCCATTGGATCTGCTCTACCGTTCACAAAGTGCAGGAGCTTGCTTGAAAAGGACACCAGAGCTGTTCGACAGGTCCTCCAGAGAATGAAGTGGAGGCAATAATGATGAAATTCCTCCAGCACTCGTGTTGCTGATGTATGGGGGTTTACATCTCATTACAGTGTTCAACTATTGATGACAAATGCACTGTATACTGTGTACTTGTGGACTTGTGGAGACTTTTGTTGTCAAAAACTCTCTGCTGTAGTTTGTAGAAGGTTGGATTGATGCATTCCTTCCATAGATCCCCACCAGACAATTGGAGAGGTTTCAGTGGCCAGACAATGATCTGACTGATGCTATTGTGAGCTCCTTGCTCCTGTCAGGAATGGTCACAGCAACAAGGGGAGGTGCCAGATTGATTTAGTCCAAAATGTCCTCAATGGCCAAACTGGTAAAGAAAGACTGTGAAGAATAAAGAACTTTGGAAATATGATAGTGAGCTAATATTTGAATTGAACATGGAGTTGCAGATTAACAGCCACTAAGGAAAACATTGGAGAAGCTAAATTTGTAGATGGGAAATGAACAGTTGATTTCTGAAGCAATAGGGTTTGAGCTAAACAACATGTAAAAGGTGGAAATTGATAGACCTGGTAATGACTCAGAGCCAGGTGGGGGAGAGGAGGTGAGAGGAGTTAACACAGCTCAGGGAATAGCCAGGAAGGAGGATGAGATCAGGAGCTATGTTGTAAAGTCTCTTGTAGGAATAAACCAAGATAGGTCTCCCTCTTGTATACATTGATTAGAATCATGTTCATGTTAAACAGATAACTAGACATCGCAGCTATGATCATGGAGCTGAAAAAATGGAAAGGCAACAAATGGAGTTGGCATTCAAAAGAAAATTGATGCCATTAATACTTGTAAGTCTTGATTTAGTGAGGAGTTACCAACTGCATGGCCTTACCAACTGCAGATATAGTCTCCAAAAGACATTTAAGAACAAGAAACATGGCTCCCGACTGGAGGTGGCCTCCTGGAGTCATCCAGGCTTTAGAGGCCTAAGCATTGCATGCCAGGTCCATGTAGTCAGGAACACAGCAGGAAGTCATCAGACAAAACATAAAAGTTTGCAAGTAACAAAGCATTGGCTGCGCCTCCACGGAAAAACTTACGGGAAGGTCTTAACAAATTGGGAGGAGGAAGGAGTGTGCTCTCGGAACAACCAGAAACAAGGTTCTGCCCCAAACAGGACATCAGTCCATTCAGCCCAGCTGCAGCATTCACTCATCACCAACAACAGACTGCATCTGGACATCACAGCAACTCTCATTTAAACTGAGAAGCAGCAGGAGCACAACAAGAACAGGTGGGGGAGGAGGGGAAGGAACAGGAGGGGGAGGAACAGGAGGGGGAGGAGGGGGCGGAGGAACGGGGAGGAGGAACAGGAGGGGGAACAGGAGGGGAGGACGGGGAGGTGGAACGGGGAGGAGGAACAGGAGGGGAGGAGGGGTAGGAGGGACGGGGAGGAGGAACAAATGGGGGAGGAGGGATGGGGGGGGGGGAGGAACAGTTGGGGGAGGAGGAACGGGGAGGAAAACCTGGAGAGGGAGGAGGAGAAGGAATAGGAGGGGGAGGAGTGGGAGGAGGAACAGGAGGGGGAGGAGTAGGAAGAGAAAGATTAAACATATTGTTGCTGTGGGTTCTTTGAGAATGTGCTCTCAAAGAACATTCCTCATTTCATAATCACTCAACCAGCATCAGGAGACTTTCTGAAAAACTCTGTCAATGTTTCAGTAACACTCGAACAACACCTCTTTCACATACAAATTAAGCATTTCACCTAAAACAAGTAAATGTTCTCCCCCATCTCAGTAAACACCTTGTAGGGAGGAGATGTTTTTGGTCATATTGCTAGGGGTCCTTTTTGGTTAAAATAGGAGGAATACCTAAGGCCATAAAACCCACAGGAAGAACACACTTCCTGTACTCCACAAGATACCAAGTACAAAGCTCGGTACAAGATTAATAACTATTGCAGGAACTTAAAGTAAGCTTTAAATAGGATTATCATGATTACAATGTAACAAATGTAATGTACAACAAAATTTGTAAACTAGGCCGAGAGACTGGATGATGTGGGGAGACTGGAACTACCTGGTCAGGTCCACACCCCCCAACAACCCACCCTCCCCTCCTGGCAAGCTCCCCTGCTACCGCAGGAATTGCAAAACCTATGCCCACATCCCCCTCCCCCCACTTACCTCAGTCCAAGGCCCCAAAGGTGCCTTCCACATCCATCAAAGTTTCATCTACACTTCCACACAGATCATTTATTGTATCTGTTGCTCCCGATGCGGTCTCCTCTACATTGGGGAGACTGGATGCTTTGTAGCAGAGCGCTTTAGGGAACATCTCTGGGACACCTCTGGCCAAACATTTCAACTCTCCCGCGCACTCTGCCGAGGACATACAGGTCCTGGGCCTCCTCCACCTCCACCCCCTCACCACCCGATGCCTGGAGGAAGAACGCCTCATTTTCCGCCTCGGAACACTTCAACCCCAGGGCATCAATATGGATTTCACCAGTTCCCCCACTTTACCCCAGTTCCAACCTGCCAGCTCAGCACCGTCCTCATGACTTGTCCCACCTTCCCATCTCTCCACTCCATCCTACTCTCCAATCTATCACCTTCATCCCCACCTCCATCCACCTATTGCACTCTCAGCTATCTTATCCTCAGCCCCCCGCCCCCCACACCCCCCCAATTTATCTCTCCACCCCCGAGGGTCCCTGCCTCTATTCCTGACAAAGGGCTCTGGCCCAAAAAGTCGATTCCCCTGCTCCTCGGATGCTGCCTGACCTGCTGTGCTTTTCCAGCAACACATTCTCAACTAGAATAAAATGCACCAACATTGTCAGTTTTGCCAAGTGCTTTAGTTTATCGGGCCCTGGTAAATTTTACAAGTAATTTTACAAAATTAAGAAACTGCAAAATAAAAATGTTTTAATTAACTCCTTTTCATTTCAAATTTGCCATTGTACATGAGATTTGCAACTCCCAGTGAGGTGCAGTGAACTAATTCTTAACAAAGATCCTTAATTTCCTCAGTAACATGTATATTTTCATCACAGTTACTGCAAAATCTTTCCACATCTACCACATAGTTTCAAGTAACAAAAGCATGATTGAGAATAAATATAAACTGAGTATCTTTGATGCATTAATTGCCAATATATTTCTGATAGGCTGAACACATCACAACAGTATACACATTTGCGAAGGAAAGATTCACATAAATATATCGTAAATAAAGGAATGAAAAAAGCAGGAGTATGCTTTGTGCTGTAACATAACTTAAAGACCTTCTGATGATCTGATGGCTGGCACGGTGGCTCAGTGGTTAGCACTGTTGCCTCACAGTGCCAGAGACCTGGGTTCAATTCTCACCTCAGGCGACTGTCTGTGTGGAGTTTGCACATTCTCCCTGTATCTGCGTGGGTTTCCTCTGGGTGCTCTGGTTTTCTCCCACAGTCCAAAAGATATGCAGGTCAGGTGAATTGGCCATGCTAAATTGCCCGTAGTGTTAGGTGTAGGAGAATGGGTCTGGGTGGGTTGCTCTTCGGAGGGTCGGTGTGGACTTGTTGGGCCGAAGGGCCTGTTTCCACACTGTAAAGTAATCTAATCTAATCTTACATTGCTCATGGCTCATTCTTGCCGTTTATCAGATTCCTCAATTGCAGCTGTGCAAATTATTCTGACACCTTCATACCTTTCAAACACTGGGACTGGAACTGTTTCCTTCTGTACATCTCCACCCAAACAATATCCAAGCAAGTGAGATGCCTTCCACTGAGGCCTGAGGTAATTGAAGGCAATGTGATACTGACACATCCTAAACAACTTCAGGCTCTTCAGTTAAGATTACTGTTATGTTTGCTATTCAATTCTTTGGGCTTCAAGGTAAGGCAAATGCAATAACAAACAAGGAAAATGAATGCATCACAAAATGTGCAAGCTTTCCTGTAAGTGTAATGTGAAAGCTAACAGTGCAACATCAGGAGTAGAAGGAACACAAATGTATGCAGTAACTTGACTGATGATTTCCTCCTAACCCTCCAGCAAATTTGCAGTTGCAAGCTTTTCCTCCACAGGCTACTGTCATGGAGTATGTGATAAAGTATATAGAGAACAGGAATTATTAAATTAGAAAGAATGAAAAGATACCCTTAGTTCAGATACAGGAAATTTTCCAGACCACTTCAGACATTTCCATGATACACAGAAGTGAAGAACTCTCCAACAGGTGCAAACTGAGGTCTTGAAAACTTTATACAGAGGAACCTTGATTATCCAGCATTTAATTATCCGAATATTAGATTATCCGACAAGATCGCAATGTCTCGATGCTCAGCTAAATTATGTTATCCAGCATTCGATTACCTGGAATTCGATTAACCAAACAAAACACTCCCCGTCCATGTCCTTCAGATATTCGAGGCTCCTCTGTACTTTGCTACTCAAAGAAAATAAATCAAGGACACATTTTTCAAACCTGACCAACTCCTTGTACATTGTTTTGCAGGTTTCCAGATAGGGATCAATTGTATCTTCATATTGGCAGAGGACTCCCCCCAAACAGAGATGTTTGAAGATACGAAAGACAAATTCCTCACGTTCTTTGTCACTGAATATTTGATATTTATCTGATTCTTCCAAAAGTAACACCTAAATTAAGTGTGAAACAGTTAAATATGGAATTAGTCAAACTTAAAGGAAAATTAGGAATAAAACAACATTTGTTCATTACTTTCATAATTGATGATGAATATATAATATACTTCAGCACATTTCTCAAACAGTATTGTTTCTATTTTGCAGTTAAAAACAATGACTGCAGATGCTGGAAACCAGATTCTGGAGTTGAGTTGTGCTGGAAAAGCACAGCAGGTCAGGCAGCATCCGAGGAGCAGGAAAATCGACGTTTCGGGCAAAAGCCCTTCATGAGGAATACAGGCAGAGTGCCTGAAGGGTGGAGAGATAAAACAATTTTTTATCTTTCCACCCTTCAGGCACTCTGCTTGTTTCTATTTTGTGCAACATCTTTCCTACTGCTTCAAGATAAATAATATGAATTTGCTCCTTGTTTCTTTCAATCATTGCATCAATGCTAAGTTGGTGGTCTCCCCCACCCTGAGAAAAAGACCTTGGCTATTCACCCTATCTAAGCCCCTCACGATTTTATAAATCTCTACAAGGTCACCCCTCAGCCTCTGACGTTCCAGGGAAAACAGCCCCAGCCTGTTCAGCCTCTCCCTGTAGCTCAAACCCTCCAAACCTGGCAGCATCCTTGTAAATCTTTTCTCAGCTCTGTCAAGTTTAACAACATTTTCACTTTAGTCGGAAGACCAGAAGTGAATGTAGTATTTGAAAAATGGCTTAACCAATGTCCTGTACAGCCTCAACATCCCGACTCCTATACTCAATACACTGTCTGATGAAAGCAAGCATACCAAATACTTTCTTCCCTATCCTGCCTCCCTCCGACTCCACTTCCAAGGAACTATACACGCACCTCTAGATCTCTTTGTTCGGCAACACTCAGTGCCCTACTATTCAGTGTATAAGTCCTGCCCTGACTTGCCTTTCCAAAATGCAACACCTCACATTTATCTAACTTAAACTCCACCTACCACTCCTCAGCCCATCTGCCCATCTGATCAAGGTCCCATTGTACACTGTCCACTACACCTCCAATTTTGGTGTCATCTACTAATTTACAAATGAGGCCTCCTATATTCACATCCAAAAACATTTATGTAAATGACAAAAAGCAGTGGACCCAGCACCGATCCTTGTGGCACTCCACTGGTCACAGGCCTCCAGTCTGAAAAGCAACCCTCCACCACCTCCCTCTGTCTTCTACCTTCAATCCAATTTAGTATCCAATTGGCTAGCTCCCCTTGGATTCCATGTGATCTAACCTTACTAATCAGTCTACTCTGCAGAACCTTGTCAAACACCTTGCTAAAGTCCATATAGACGGTGTCTATTGCTCTGCCTTCATCAGTCGTCTTTTTCACTTCTTCAAAAAACCTTATCAGGTTCGTGAGACATAATTTCCCCCACACACTCATGCTGACTATCCCAAATCACACTCTGCTTCTCCAAATGCATCTAAATCCAGTCCCTCAGGATCCACCGACGTAAGGCTCACCGGTCTATAGCTCCCTGGCTTTTCCTTACGGTCTTCTTAAATAGTAGCATCACATTAGCCAACCTTCAGTCTTCTGGCACCTCTCCTTTGGCTGTTGATGAAAAATATCTCAGCAAGGAGCCCAGCAATCACTTTCCTAGCTTTCCACAGAGTTTTGAGGTACACCTGATTAGGTCCCAGGGATTTATCCACCTTTATACATTTTAAGATTTCCAGCAGCTCCTCTTCTGTAATATGGACACTTTTCAAGATATCTGAGGAAGGGTTTATGCTCCGCGGATGCTGCCTGACCTGCTGTGCTTTTCCAGCAATACACTCTCGACTTTTCAAGTTTTCACTATTTATTTCCCGTGGTTCTTTGGCTTGCATAACCTTCCCCACAGTAAACACTGATATGAAAGCTCCTGTGGTTCCACATATAGATGGCCTTGCTGACCTCTAAGGAGCCCTATTCTCTCTCTCTAACTCTTTCAACTTTAATATATTTGTAGAATTGCTTTGGATTCTCCTTAACCTTATTTGCCAAAGCTATTTCATGTCCCCCTTTTGCCCTCCTGATTTCTCTCTTACATATACTCTTAGTGCCTTTATACGTCTTTGGGATTCACTTGATCCTAACTGTCTATACCTGACATAAGCTTCCTTCTTTTTCTTGGCCAGAGCCTCAATTCCTCTCGTCATCCATCATTCCCTACACCTATCAGCCTTGACTTTCACACTAACAGGAATATACTGTCTCTGAAGTCTATTTATCTAATTTTTAAAGCCCCCCCCCACTTCCCAACTGCCCCTTTACCTGTGAATAGTCACTCACAATCAACTTTTGAAAGTTCTTGCCTCATACTGTCAATATTGGCCTTACTCCAATTTAGAAGTTTAGATCAGGTCTATCCTTTTCCATCACTATTTTAAAATTAATAGAATTCTGGTCACTGGCCCCAAAATGCTTCCCCACTGACACCTCAGGCACATGCCCTGGCTTACTTCCCAAGACAAGGTCCAGTTTTGCTTCTTCTCTAGTAGGTACATTTATATATTGATAAGAAAATTTTCTTGTACACACTTAACAAATTCCTCTTTATCCAAGCCCTTAACACTGTGGTAGTTCCAAGTTAAAATCCCCTAAAATTACTCTTATAGATATCTGAGGTCTCCTTTTGTATTTGCTTCTAATGGCAGAGGCATTAAAATTGGAGATGCTCAAGAGATCAGGATCAGAGAAGAGACGATTTCTTAGAGGATATTTTGTGTATATTTGTACAGTGGTATAAATATGTTAATAAATCAAATTGTGTATGTCACATCTTTCTCAATTAGTTAAAGGAAAATTTGAATTATCAAGGTAATGTAATGGAAAGAACATCCACTGACCTCTAGTGTGGCAATATGGTTGTAAGAGGAGTGTTTTGTCCTGACTATTTTTTGAAGAGAGGTTTTGAGTCTTATGGATTTGAGCTGTCTATTCCAAGCCAATAATGTAAACAATTTGTGAAGCTTTTTTTAAAAAGTTAGAACAATAGAAGCAGCCTGAATGGGTGGAGTCATGTTCCCACAGAATCAGGGTTTTAGTTTCGCTTTCATTAATTATTGGGGCTTGAAAATTGGTTGTGGAAGCTGCCATGCACCCTTCTCTACCAGAAATTTGCTTGGTGTTCTTTCCTTCTAGACAGGAGACAAATTGCATGTGAGATAATCTATTTTACTGAATTTGCCTTTGCCAAGGGTGCGTTTATGGGATGTTACTATATTGGAACAATTGCTGTTTTAGTAGTTAAATAATCTATTATTCGTTAAGTGTTTGAATAGAGTTAAAGTTAGACAATTCTTCTTTCTTTTGTTTTATTCTAACTGCAGAGTAAGAATAAAGTGTTTTTGCCTAAAGTGAAGGAGATGTAACCAATCAAATTACATTTGAAACACAGCACCTTACACTTGCCTTTAAATAAGTTAAAAGTTAGGGTCTAGGCTATCTCCTTCATATTTTGAGGGGGGTTTGGTCAAATCCATAACACTAAATAGTTCCTAATCAGTTAACCTTTGAATTCAACAATTTATTTCTGAATAAATAATTCAACATACTGGCCATCTCTGACATCTTGTGTGTTTCCCATTTCTATCAGTAATATTCTGGATGTCACGTGACGAGAAAGCCAAGGGTAATCCCTTGAAGTCTACAGTTTCCTTCTCATTTTTAGGAGAGAAACAGCAGGCTACAGTTTCAATTTTGAGAAAATACTACCTATGCCTCAACTTATGTTTGATGCCTTCAAAGATTTTTCTTTTAATAACAGGACTGGTCAGGTCTGGATGCAGGGGCACTGCAGTTAAGGGGCTACTTTATGTGATTTCCCCAAACTTTGGCTCAATACCTTTTTTGCCAGCCCTCCATACTCATGCATGTGCTGTATACCACTGCACCCTCTGCTGTGGCCCACCCGTTATCACTGTCCAGACGTAAGCCTCATGCTCAGCATGATGAGGAATGTTTCAGCATTGCCGTGCTGCTAAACATGGTGGCAGTGCAGCTAGGTATGTTGTCATTGTATACATTGGATTGAAAATTCTGCTTCTTTATTTTTAATCTGACAGAGAGTTGGAGGATGAGGAGATGCAAGGACAAATCTCTGATAAGCAGATTTTACTTGTGACCTTCTGTGAAAAATGTTACTTAAGGGTTTCTTGGTAACTTATAGTGCATGTGACCCAACAGCCATAATGGCAAAATAAACCAAATACCACAATGAACTCCCATCTTTCACCAGCTCTCTGATTTTCCTACATCAGAAACACTCCTGGGTCCCCCTGGGGAGACTCTTGTTTATAGGAGTAAAGAATGGGGGTTGAGGAACCCGAGCGGATCTCTCTGATGTAACAGTCAGTTTTCTTTAGAAAAACAAGTTAAAGGGATGCAGTTATAGATATCAGCAGGTATAATGCATTAATGATGAGTATGTGAATCAAATAAAAACATCAAAGGTAGCAGTAATGGGGTTGATGTAAGCATGGCTGCAAATAACATAAATTGAACTGCATAATTTTCTCTGGTTTAATGCAAACTCTTGAAGCATTTTATTTATTGTGTGAAAATACCTTATGGTGTGCATATGAGGCAGGGAAAAGCAACCCTGCAAGTGAAGACCCTTAAAAACATCTGTTCAAGCCGAGATGATATCATACAATTGGTAGTTGCACTCAGAATAGTGATCACAGACTATATGGTCCCTTAGATTGAAGTTTGTTGCAAAATATTTAATTGTTTCATGAAGTAAGGCATAGACTGTTTTTAGCACAATCACCCATTTCCATGTACTCCTAGGAACCCATTTCCTTATTCTCAGCTCGTATTAGTGCTTATCCAACTTTTCTTCTGTCCTGGTCTGCTATCCATAATCTCCTTGTTTACCAACACCTTTTGTATCCCTCTCTCTCACCCCATCTCCACCGATCCGATCACATCCACCTCCCCCATTGCCATTTCAGCTTCACCATACAGTACCTTTTCCTAGTGACTATCAATTCTGATAATGAGTCACCAGATTTGAAACACTAACTATGTTTTTCTTCCTGCACACACTGCCAGACCTGCTGAGTTTCTCCAGCTGGTTTTGTTTCAGATGATCAAAACCTTGGTCAGAGAGATAGGTTTAAACATGTGAAGAAAGAGAGGTAGAATAAGAGAGTAATCTCCATAAATTGCACAATTATACAACTGGCCTGGATCTAATTAATCATATTTCTTTAAAATCAGTTATATAAATATTTTCTTTCATCTGACAAACATACTGCATTTGCAGAGCTCTCCATCTTACAGACAAGCTAAGAAGTGAAAATTAATCTGATTTGTGATACATTCAGGTACGAGAACCAAAAACTGCAATATTGAATTTGTGAAGCAAACAATATGGTCACTGACATTATTAAAATGAACTAATTCTGCACAGCGATGCCATCAACACATCATGGCATTTTCTGTTCCACAAACACCTTACCTGTCGAAGTTGGTCAGAGATAACAAAATCCTCATAAAACTCATCCAGACACTTTGTAATATGGCCTGTTTCTCGCACAATCCCTTCCGTGTACAAACAGTCAAAGAATAACATTGAAAGTTGATTACATGGAACCTCTTCAACCTGTATCCCCTTAACTTCTTTCCCTATTAAGACGAAATTAAAGATACATTGAAACATATCAATACCTGACCATATTTACATAGAACGTAGAAACTTATGTAATTAGTGGCACAATGGCATTGTCTAATTGTGGGTCATGCTTTTGGGTCATGGGTTCAAATCTCATCCTGGTAGAAATTGAATTTAGTTAATAAAATTTGAAATTATGAAACTAGGCTCATTGATGGTCATATTAACTTTAATTGATTGTTGTAAAAATCCAGCTGATTCATTAGTGGCATTTAAGGAAGGAGATCTACAATCCTTACTTGGTCTGGCCCACATGAGTTTCCAAAGCAATAGTATCCAATGTGGTAAAGTTTTAACTTCACTCAGTTCAAGAGCGATGAGAGATGGGCTACAAATAATGTCCTTGCTAGTGATATCCATGCCCCATGAAAGAACAAAGAAGGCAAAAAAGTGTTGTAATGAACAATTGCTTTACTCTTAAGTAAGCTACAGTGCACACTGAGCATTACGATTGTTCTAACACACTGCACCATGAAGCAATGGTACCAACAGTTACCATGCAGTAAATTTCCAGTTTGGACTATAGTATCAGAGTCACAGTGCACCCCTCAAAGACAGTAAGTGCGAGGGCTGTACTGCCAGAGGCATGCCTTCACATTGCACTCAGCTGGAGGAGCATTCTTGGGATTGAACAGAGGTAAGAAACTGGGAAAAAATAGGAACAAAATAACTGCAAATACAATGGGTTAGCCAGTGCCTTATGCTTTGTAAAAAGGAGGTTCAGTTGTGATTGATGGAATGTCACGTGTATGGAGGTACAGTGAAAAGCTTTGTTTATGGGCAGTACAGGCAGATCATAGTCAGTAAGGATGTACTGAACAAAAGATTTAGACAGAGGCATACATTGATTAAACAGCATTATTTGAGGCTAGAGACTCCATTCGATAACCTAATAATGGCTGGGAAGAAGCTGTTCCTGAACCTGCTGGTGCGCGTGTGTTCAGGCTTCTGAATCTTCTGCCTGATGGAGGAGGTTGTAGGAGAGCATTACCAGAGTGCAAAGGGTATTTGATCAAGTTGGCAGCCTTTCTGTGGCAGTGAGCCGTGTAAATGGAGTCCATGGTGGAAGGTTAGCTCCTGTCATGGCCTGGGCTGGGTGGATGACACACTGGCACAGTGGTAAGCATTGCTGCCTCACAATGCTAGGGATCCAGGTTCAATTCTGCCTTCAGGCAACTGTGTGGAATTTGCACATTCCCTCTGTGTCTGCATGAGTTTGCTTTGGTTTCCTTCCACAGTCCAAAGGTGTGCAGGTTAAGTGGATTGGTCATGCTAAGTTGCCCCATAATGTGAAGGCTAGCTATGAGAAATACATGAATTGGGTCTGGGTGGGATGCTTTTCAGAGGGGTTGGTGTGAACTTGATGGGCAGAATGGCCTGCTATAGGGAGTCTATAATAATTATATGAATAAAAATGATAAGGCTCACAGAAGGTGCTATGTTGTACATAATTCATATATAGTTTCCATAATAACAGCAGATTTACATGGACAAACTGCCCAAGTATCACTGGTCTCAACTTTAACATCACTACTATCAGCAACAGAAGCCAAATTCATGTGACAAATTTGCAATGAAATACGTCACAGTTGAGAACCTCAGGAGACTAATTTTCTACTTGGGATTTCGGGCTGGTGGTAGTTGCAAACTACTTCGCCTTGTCTTTTCAACCAGTGTTCTGAGCTCCCCTATTATTAGCGCTGGGGATGTCTAAGAAACCTCCCCCAGCAGCCCGTTGTTTCACTGTCCCTCACCGTTCACACTTGTGGGGAGTGCAGACCTTTGGACTCTCCCACTGATTGTGGAATTGCTTAGCTCTGTCTGCTGCATGCTGCTTATGCTGCTTAGCATTTATATAGTTGTAACCTCACCTCACCAGACTGGCCCCTCAATTATAGCTGTGTCTGCCACGCTCTCCCACACAGCTCATTGTACCAGGATTGATCCTCAAACATGATGGCCATACTAGAGTAAGGGATCTGTTGGATTACAAGGTTAGATTATTGTTGAATAAAATTATGCTCCTGCAGATAGTCCACTAACACAAATGCCCAGTATTAGGCTGCTGGATCTATCTTACAGCTATCCCATTTAGCATAGTTGATTTTCAATATGGAAATGAAGTCCTATATTTATAAGGACAGTGAGTTAACCATGGTTACCAGTGCTGTTATGGATAGATGTATTTGTGACTTGTAAATTGGTGAGAATGAGGTTAATTAGGTTTTCCCTTGATGCTGGTTACCTAGAAGCTGCCCCAGGTCTAGCAGGTATGTTCTTCAAGACACCTAGTTTTTGCTCTCGAGTTGGTGTCTTCTCGTCAATCTTGGTGATGGGCGTTAGAGTCCTCTTTTCACAAGTGTGAACGGTAATAGACAGTGAAACAACTAGCTGATGGAGGAGGCTTCTTAGACATCCTCAACGTGAATTATAGGGGAGCTCAGCAGGTGAAGTAATTTGCAACTACCACCAGCCAGAAAACCCAAGTAGGAAATCAGATCCTGAGGTTCTCAGCTGTGATGTATTTCATTGCAAATTTGTCACATGAATATGGCTTCTGTTGCTGATAGTAGTGATGTTAAAGTTGAGACCGGAGATACTTGGGCAGTTTGTCCATGTAAACCTGCTGTTATTATGCAAACTATATATGAATTATATGGAATGTGTACAATAGTGCACTGTTAAAAATATAGCACCTTCTGTGTGCCTTATCATATTTATTCATATAATTATTACAGAATCCCTACAGTATGGAAGCAGGCCATTCTACCCATCAAGTTCACACCAACCCCTCTGAAAAGCATCGCACCCAGACCCAATTCCTGCATTTTTCATAGTTAGCCTGCACACTATGGGGCAATTTAGCATGACCAATCCACTAACCTGCACACCTTTGGATTGTGGGAGGAAACCAAAGCAAACTCATGGAGAATGTACAAACTCCACACAGACAGTGAATTAAGGGTAGAATTGAACCCAGGTCCCTGGCGCTGTGACGTAGCAGTGCTAATCACTGAGCCACTGTGACATCTGCCCAGCCTAGGCCATGACAGGAGCTAACCTTGCATTCATGGACTCCATTTACATGCCTCACTGCCACAGAAAGGCTGTCAACTTCATCAAAGATCCTTTGCACTCTGGTAATGCTTTCCTACAAACCCTTCTATCAGGCAGACAACACAGAAACATGAACACACGCACCAGAAAGCTAGCACGTTAGTTTAAAACGCAAGGCTAAGTAGTTGGAGTCCTCCACCCAGAGTATATTCCATGTGGACGAACGTTAAATTGTTTCCACTGAAAGGAAAATAGGCAACAGACAAACTTTGTGAATGAAACTAAAATTGATACAGATGAAGTATTGGTGTTCAAAATGTTCAACCAATGCAAAACCACAATCAGTAAAGTCAATGCATGTAGGAAAATAGAGTTAACTCAGTAAAATATATTTCAAAAGAAGTCATGAACAATCTTTAAGACCACTCTTTCAGTGCTATTTGTATTTCTGGACAACAAAACAGCCTCATTGGTCTAAATATGAGAGTAAATTGGAGAAATGGGTCCTTCATTATTGAAATGTTATAGTGCTCTGAACGAGATGGGAATCGGCAAGAAATCTGGAAGAAACATTTGCGAGGTGTTTTTCTTTGGAAAATTGGAAACAACTCATTGAACTTTCCAAAAGATTCCTGGTGTGAAGTTGATATTTTTACCCATGTTACGACCCCAACTGATTTATTTATTTTTACAACAGTTTAAATCAAACTATAGGATCAGAATAAGCAGTCACAGGTCTAAACTAGTAAAATATATACTGAAGACTGTTGTCAGCATTTTGTCCACACAGATTGGTCAATGTAAGGTGAAAATGTCAGATACAGAAAGACAAGTAGAGAACTGAATCGTACCTAGAGTTGTCCAATCAGAAGATAAGGGTGAGAGTACCTTTAGGTTTGCCTTAACGTTTGAATCCTGGAAAAATGCCTACAGGATAAAAGGCATAGAATGAATAAATGTAATGAATAGACACAATAACTATCTGTCCATTGGATTTTTCACATATATTTCTAAATTTGTGTCCACAGAATTCTAATTGCAATTCAGAAGGAACTCATTGACCATGAAGTGCTTTGGGGTCTCAGTAATATAAAAAGGTCCTGCCTATATTTTTGCTGCTATCAATTCTAACATAACAATTTCTGTCAGACGCTGCCCAGACGCACTGTAGCTCTTTGTCAGAAGGTTACAGATTCAAGTCCTACTCCAGGTTCTCCGTACAAAATCTGAATTTGCGTTGCAAAGCCTGACTGAGGAAGTGGTCTTTGTTTGGGTTGCCATCATTCGGTGCGACTTTTCACCGTCTGCTCCCTGAGTTAGTCAACAACGTTTGGAGTGTGTCATTTGGAAGAAGAGCAGAGGAGTAGGATTTGACAATATTTATCAATAAGTTAAAACATATGATCTAGTCATAATCACATTGCTATGCAATTGAATCCCACATTGCCTATCTTAATTACAAGAATAACTAGCATTTCAAAATTACTTGACTGACCGTAAAGCACTTTAGGGAAGTTTAAAATCTTGAAAGGCACAATATGAATACAAGTCTTTCTTTCTTCTGAGATCTGCTCCACTCTGTAGAGTATATTGTTGTCCTATTCTATTGCTTCTGAAATACTCACCAATTATCTTCCACAAGTTTACTGTTTTAATTGGAGAAAAGTAGCATTCAAGCACAAATTTATATCTAATTTGTCTCTCAAGTTTATTTGACACAACGTGAAGAACAATGGCATAGTTTCTGTTCATTTGGATTCATAATATTAGAGAAATCGGAGGAAATCTGTCAAACCAGTGTAAACAATTAATGAACTTTAACTGAACTAGATCCAAAACCATTGTGTTCTCTGTGACCTTTCACACTGGTGAAAGATTCCATATATTGAACAAGTTCTGTTTATAAAGTTAAACAGGAATTGCTAGGGAAACTTAGCAGGTCTGACATCATCTGAGCAATGTGTTTTCTCTCTACAGATGCTACAGGACCTGCTGAGTTTATCCAGTACTTCTTTGTTTTATTTTATTGTCCATGAAACTGCGCAAGTCAAAGACTTGAAATTCAAATAAATGCATTATTGGAGGAAGTGTCTTTAAACTAGTCAACAATGTTTAGGCACACAGGCATTAATAGCACATTTTAAAATATTTTCATAACAGATTTTAAATTACTCTATAATTGTCTAATGTAGATCAATAAAACTGAAAAAAACTGCCCATAACTATTTGAAGTTATTTTCAGTGATTTTGGGACAGTATATTCATAGGTGCAAGACTGGTCACACATTAGAAAATACTTTTATTGCTGAAAGACTCATTTAATTCTATGAATTATACTGCACAAAGTTAGTTCTCTTAAAGATATTGATGCATAATCCTTAATGAAAATAAAATTATGCTCTCCTATTAACCCAGTTAATTCAATGAAGTCTTTACATTTATCATAATGAAAATAAATTTGATCAGAGACTTGAAGAGTAATTATGTGTGCAGTTTAGCAAAATTTTATGACTGCAGCCAAAGCAGAAACTCTATCCCTATGAATTTGAAAACTTAAATGTTCAGTTGGACATACTGCAAAAGGTTACAAGGTGAAATATAAAATTATAGTGGGCAGCATAGTGGCTCAGTGGTTAGCACTGCTGCCTCACAGCACCAGGGTCCCAGGTTCAATTCCAGCCTTGGGTGACTGTCTGTGTGGAGTTTGCGTGTTCTCCCCATGTCTGCATGGATTTCCTCCTCCAGTCCAAAGATGTGCAGGTTAGGTGAATTGGCCATTCTAAATTGCCCATAGTGTTAGGTGCATTAGTCAGAGAGGAATGGTTCTGGGTGGGTTACTCTTCGGAGGGTCGGTGTGGACTTGTTGGGGCGAAGGGCCTGTTTCCACACTGTAGGGAATCTAATCTAATCGTGTACACCGAATGTTCCAGGATAGAAAAGGATTGCCATAGGTTAGGCAATTGAATCAGAGTAATCAAATTTAAGAATTTCTGCAAATATTATGTGACATGATTTGCCAGTCTAGTATATTTCTGTATTAACATTGCAATATGGTGTGAAAATATCTATTTCTGAACATATTTAAGCCAGTAGTTCTTATACCCAAGTCTGTGGATCTCCTGTGGAATCTGTGTCTCTGTGTTCAGATTAAACACTGCTCTTTCCCTATTCCTTTGTGCTTTCTCAGTCCTCTGTTCTCTCTGTTTTATCTCTAGCTTCCCCTGCTGCCCAGGACCCATGCTCACTCTGTTGCTGTGCTTCACAAATACTCTCTCTATGATTTTGCTAATATTCCTGTTCACCTTGCGTTCCTACCAAAGGTAGATATGTTTTGCAGTGAGAAGTAGGCACACCCATTGTTAATATTTTCTAATCAACCTGAGGTGTTATTACACACCCCTATAGCAGTTGGGACTTGAATCCAGGTCTAATTGGCTCAGAGGTAGGGACACTAGACACTACGATTGCATCACAAAAGCCCTTAAGTTTTAATTGTATAAGTATTTGAATCAACGTGTTCAGAGATGTTATTACATGCCTTTGGAGCAGGTGGGACTTGAACCTAAGACTCCTGCTCAGAGGTAGTAACATTATAAGTGCCCCCTTTTATTGTAATGTATAGTAACACCGGAGGACAGCGCCTCAGTGTGCAGTTGCTGCAACCAAGACTGCCTGTCCCAACCACAAGTCAGTGCTCTACCAACAATGATTGGAGCAAGGTGCAGATCCATGGTCTCACAAGACTAACAGATGCCACCTACCATGGTAATTGTGTTCAGTTGTAGGCAGATAGTGAGCAATAACTAGAATCCACTGTATCCCAACAGATTGACTGGAAGGTGTTGTTGTACTGTGCTAGGATCCCTGGCTCTCTATCAGGTTAGAGTCCCACTTTGTCCAGATGTGTACCATAACACATCTGAACAGATTGATTAAAATATACTTTAGACTGTTGAGCTAGAATGTGCATTCTTATAATGTGTAACTCTCTAAATAAATGATTATTAAAATGTGTAAAGATTTACACTGGTTCTATTCAATCCTTCATCAATGTGGCAGCTCAACTCAGTGGCAAGCACAGGTGTCATGCTATGCTCAGAACCTGGGTTCAATTCCAACTTTGGGCAGCTACCTGTGTGGCCACTCTCTGTGCCTATGTAGGCTTCCTCCCATGGTCCAAAGGTATATAGGCTAGGTGGGTTAGCCATGAGAAATGCAGGTTTACAGGGTCTGGGGATGAGTCTGAGTGGGGTGCTGTTTGGAGGGGTGGTATGGACTCGATGGGTTGAATGGCCTGCTTCCACACCGTAGGGATTCCATGAAATGGTTTTTTGAAATATCACATCCACCCGACTGGTGGTTGTGATGAAATACTTTCTTACGTATAAAAGAAAAAAACACATCTTCATATTGTGAGTATGCTAATTGACTTTAATTAAAGTGGAGCTGGTGATGTGTGTGTATCTGTGAATGGGAGGGGTCGGGGTGGGGGTGGGGGAAAAGGGCCTGTTACTTTGAAAGGAAGTCCTTGAAGCAAAAAGGCTTGCTATTATTATATTAAATTATAATATTAAATAATAATAATATTAAATAATAATAGTTACAGTTGCCATATATATTGATAATCAGAACACAGAGCAGGAGATTATCTGTATCTGATTTCAACATTATATTTAAAAGGATTTTATCACTTATTTGATAAATAAAAACTGCTAGATATGAATAAGCTCACACATGTATTGGGTAAGAAATTCGCACACCACAGGAGTCTTTTCAAAATTATGTGATCGCTCAGCAACAGTGTGAAAACGGAAATTTGAGATGAAAATACAAGCAGTACCACAGCTCAAAAATACTACAGAAGCCAACATGAGATTTAAAAACGTTATGAAGAAGAACTGGAGAACCTACCTGGACAAAATTGTCCTTTTCATAAGGCTGGAAGTGTTGGTCAAAACTGAAAACCTGCACACTCATCCTTCCAAGCATTGACCTGAGAGGATGGAAAATTCCAGAAAGGGGAAATCTTAATGAGAACACGATTTCAGGATTAGCTTTTCAGAAAAGAAACGAGTGTGTTGTTTCCGGCCCAAATGATAATGAATTTCTTTGAGTTACACTGTCAATTCTTTACCCAGAGGGTCCTGCCTAATAACTGTAAACAATAATAAAGATAATAATTAAATGAACAAAATTAGTGAGTGAATCATTCGGGTAACGCTTTGCCCCTAACTTTTCCTGATCCTTGTTGAACACTGCTCCCAGTCTCAAGCCTCTCATCGTTTCTTTCTCATAGCTGTGCAGATCTTACCATTTCATAAAGAGGTCTCTGATTTTACTGTCTTCCAGGAAGTTGATCTTCTTGTTACTCAGATATCTGAAAGTAAAAGCTGGTTTCACAGCCCTTTCTGCAGCCATTGCTTCGCCAGTGTTTATAGTTGCTAGGAAACGCCCAGCCGCGTTGAAATTCTTCCCTGGATCCCTGAGAGTAATTCCTGTCGGTTCCTGGCCGCCTGCATTGTAGGAGGAGCTCATATCTAGGAGAGAGAAAACTACAGGCACTCAACACCATTCTGGAGGGAGTGGCTCAAGCACAGACTTGAAAATTGGTTTGGTAATGCCCGATTAACTCACATGTAGAAAGCAAGGGTAGATTGCTAGGGACAGGAAAAAAAAACTGCAGATGCTGGAATTCAAAGTCGACAGGCAGGAGGCTGGAAGAACACAGCAAGCCAGGCAGCACCAGGAGGTGGAGAAGTCAGTGTTTTGTGTATTAACCCTTTTGCAGGACTAGATGTGGGGTTAGGGGGAGCCACAGATAAAGGGAGGGAGGGGATGTGCCACTACTCTCCCCACCCCAACCCCAACCCCCTCTCTCTTTATGTGTGGCTCCCCATACACCCACATCTAGTTCTGAAGAACAGTTAATACCTGAACCTGACTTCTACACCCCCTGATGCTGCCTGGCTTGCTGTGTTCTTCCAGCCTCCTGCTTCTGTACAAAGGGTGTTTTGCTGTTTATTTAAATCTTTCATAGGACACGGAAATTAAGACTAGGGGTTTTTGCCCATAAGCAACTGCCCTTGAACTTGGGTGACATTCTGAGCACTTGCTGAGGGCAGTTAACCACATTGAGGTGGGTCTGGAGTCACATTTCCTACCCCCAAGGACATTTGTGAGTGTTCTATCAATTACAGTTTGAGAAGGGAAAAAAACTGCAGGTATTGGACATCTGAAATAAAGCAGAATATCAACATATGTGCAGCAGCTTCATCACACTGTGAGCCTATCACCAGAGGGCTATTTTCTCATTAGAGAGAGATAACTTGTAGTGGTTTAACCTGAGGGTCACCAGACCTCAGGCAACATTGAGAAGGAGTGTCCTTCATGATAACTTCAGCTGATGCAGGAATTGAAACCACACTGTTGGTGTCACTATATTACAAAGCAGTCATCCAGCCAACTGAGCTAACTGACCCTCAGAATCCACAACTCTACATCACACAAATTCATGTAAGACCCTAAGGTGGTCACCCTTGGTCCTGAAAAGTGCTTAATCTATTTCAGATTAATCATTTTAGGTGCCATAAAATACAAGTTGGTTTTGAAGTCTGAGCTCTGTATGTATCAGTGCACATTTTACAATGACCAAAATTATACAATAATCTAAATGCAGGTTATATGCCCTGAATTAAGCAATCTTTCATGATTTAAATACTCATGTGCAGCATCCCAGCATTTATTAAAACTTTTGTTAATGGTTTCATTTTAATAGGTCTTTCAGATGTTTACATATTTTCTTTGAATGAGTAACAGTCATTTCCAAAATATTTGTTTTTATTTGGTTTAATATATTCTTCCTGTCAAAGTACACCACTTCACACATATCGATAATGAAATTTATTTTCCCAGTACAACCCCATTCTGCAATTTTTAAAAATGTCTTATTTTGTGGCATTCTGCCCTAGGATTAGCTATAACCCAAACGTTGTCATTGTTTGCAAAGTTTGACATTCTATTACAAATTTCCAAGATTAGTTTGTTAATAATAAATGTGCAGATTTAGATCTCAGTGCCTGAGATCTGCAGCTTCAAGCGTTTCAATTGCTGCCAACACATTGCTAGTCTGTGGTCAGTTCTACATCTCTGCTTCCCCAATTACTGTCAATTTTGATACTTAATTAACCCGAGCTCTATTTCTAGTCACAAACTCATCATTAAACTTTCCTTCAACTCTATCTATAGTCTACAAAATTTTATTTTATTTTATTCTGGACTATTTCAGTTACTTAAGCTGCATATTCCAACAATTGACTGTACTGGAATTGAGTACAAAGAGGCTAAAATTACAACGTAGAGGCGAACTAAACATTGGATAAAAGGCTCTGTGCCTGGACACCCTCTGAGAGCCCTTTTAAAGGCCCCTCTCTATTTTTGACCCAAGATGCTGTCCACCAACATTCAAACACTGAACAGCAGGGCCAAAGAGTACAAATGATTGGGAACATGACAGAAGTCTAAGTAAACTCATGTGAGGCAGTCCACTACATTTCATAAAGACATTACATTAATGAAAGAGATTATTGAAGTGTTGTTTTCTGAATTAGGGTGAGCATATTGTGATCCCTGTAAACTGGCAGGAAATTTAGATTGTTCTGAGCATGCTCTCCAGTGGATTTCTGTTTCCACTTCCTATTGGCTGCCCTGCTGTTAAGGGTTTCAGAATCTTCTCACAAACTTTGATCTTCTAAAACAAACAGCAGTGCAGCGCATCCAGAAACAGATGTAATGTCTACTCTATTGTTCTTTTCATGAGGAGATTGATATGGATTGGACTAATTAAATCTTCTGGAGCTTTCTGTTTGTGCAGCAAACAAATTGTCATCACAAACAATGTTTTGTTCGCCTCTACGTTGTAATTTTAGCCTCTTTGTACTCAATCCCAGTAAAGTCAATTGTTGGAATATGCAGCTTAAGTAACTGAAATAGTCCAGAATAAAAGGATCCATTAAAAAAAGGCTTTCTTTAAATGAAATTTGTGCAATGAACTATATGGAAATGAAAAAAAGAATCATGTATTAACTTACTGTGTGTAAATCAGTTTGCAGTGCCATACACTTTTGTTTTGGGATATCACACCTCGTTCCAGCTAGCATTGGATCCTGATACATATTTTCTTTGAATGAGTAACAGTCATTTCCAAAATATTTGTTTTTATTTGGTTTAATATATTCTTCCTGTCAAAGTACACCACTTCACACATATCGATAATGAAATTTATTTTCCCAGTACAACCCCATTCTGCAATTTTTAAAAATGTCTTATTTTGTGGCATTCTGCCCTAGGATTAGCTATAACCCAAACGTTGTCATTGTTTGCAAAGTTTGACATTCTATTACAAATTTCCAAGATTAGTTTGTTAATAATAAATGTGCAGATTTAGATCTCAGTGCCTGAGATCTGCAGCTTCAAGCGTTTCAATTGCTGCCAACACATTGCTAGTCTGTGGTCAGTTCTACATCTCTGCTTCCCCAATTACTGTCAATTTTGATACTTAATTAACCCGAGCTCTATTTCTAGTCACAAACTCATCATTAAACTTTCCTTCAACTCTATCTATAGTCTACAAAATTTTATTTTATTTTATTCTGGACTATTTCAGTTACTTAAGCTGCATATTCCAACAATTGACTGTACTGGAATTGAGTACAAAGAGGCTAAAATTACAACGTAGAGGCGAACTAAACATTGGATAAAAGGCTCTGTGCCTGGACACCCTCTGAGAGCCCTTTTAAAGGCCCCTCTCTATTTTTGACCCAAGATGCTGTCCACCAACATTCAAACACTGAACAGCAGGGCCAAAGAGTACAAATGATTGGGAACATGACAGAAGTCTAAGTAAACTCATGTGAGGCAGTCCACTACATTTCATAAAGACATTACATTAATGAAAGAGATTATTGAAGTGTTGTTTTCTGAATTAGGGTGAGCATATTGTGATCCCTGTAAACTGGCAGGAAATTTAGATTGTTCTGAGCATGCTCTCCAGTGGATTTCTGTTTCCACTTCCTATTGGCTGCCCTGCTGTTAAGGGTTTCAGAATCTTCTCACAAACTTTGATCTTCTAAAACAAACAGCAGTGCAGCGCATCCAGAAACAGATGTAATGTCTACTCTATTGTTCTTTTCATGAGGAGATTGATATGGATTGGACTAATTAAATCTTCTGGAGCTTTCTGTTTGTGCAGCAAACAAATTGTCATCACAAACAATGTTTTGTTCGCCTCTACGTTGTAATTTTAGCCTCTTTGTACTCAATCCCAGTAAAGTCAATTGTTGGAATATGCAGCTTAAGTAACTGAAATAGTCCAGAATAAAAGGATCCATTAAAAAAAGGCTTTCTTTAAATGAAATTTGTGCAATGAACTATATGGAAATGAAAAAAAGAATCATGTATTAACTTACTGTGTGTAAATCAGTTTGCAGTGCCATACACTTTTGTTTTGGGATATCACACCTCGTTCCAGCTAGCATTGGATCCTGATACAATTGCTAAAATATGGGATAGATGTATTAATGTAGGTGTAGCTGCTGTAGAGCTTATGCAGCAATAAAGATTCATTGGGTGACTCTGAGGGGTTTGGCTTTCAGCAGAACTGCACAGGGACAGGAACAAATTCCTGCTGCTTAGTATCCATTCAGGAGGTCAAGAAATTATTACATTCTGGACCTTGAGTTAGAGGAGTCCATCTATTAACAGTCAAAAGTTTGAGGGAGACTGTATAAATTCTTTTTACTTAGTAAAATATTCCCCTTGAGGCGTTTTGCTCTAGAATCATTTGTCATATGGGTGGCCTTTTATCTAATTTAGCCCAAGTAAGCAGGAAGCTGTATCATTGCAGTCAAGAGTAATCTCTGATCAGCTGAGACACCTCAGGTGCTGCTACCCAGGGAGCCAAACCATGAGGTTCTGATGAGGTGTGAAGGGAAAGTCTGAATAGTTATCCTGTTCCAGATACTCTGAATAATCCTGTAAAAGCCACAGGATGACCATAAAATGCAACAGATTTTGAATTGCCTGTTTGAGTTCACTTTGTCCTGACAGTGCATACAGCATATCTTTTCTGGATCTCAATATTTCTGAACTGATAAGCAAGTAATTAAGATTAAAATTGCTAAGGGAATGGAGGCATACATGAACTGAACACTTCAAAACTCTTGGACAATAACCTTACAATTGCAGATAAAATAATGTCAACACTTGCAGGTGAAATATTGAATGAAGCTGAACTTTACAATACACCAGCTGGAATTCATGTGGTGTATAATGCAAGCAAGCAAGACCATTCCTTGATTCATTTGCAGATACTGTAGAGATAAGGGGCAGAATAGCAATATTACAGCAACAGAATTATAAAACTCTTAACAGTGTTATGAAGATTCAGAATGTATTAATGTTATTATTTGAGATCATAGGTTCTAAAGTAGAAGAAAAGTTGATTTAGTGTCTCACTTCAGTAAATTAGAAGATTGAGTTCAAACAGCATTTACAAAAAGTCAAGTGGTTTCAGGTAAAGACCCAGCATTCCCCTGAGGAAAAATAATTGTTGATATGTTTACCACTAGAAAGAGACAGAGAAAGTGTGCATGTGTGAAACAGAGAGAGAGAGAGAGGGAGAGAGAGAGGGAGAGAGAGAGAGAAGGAACAGGAGTCAGCTTTATGAATGGGAGAAGTGGCCCACAGCAGTAGAGATGCTGTTAATAGTAGTCCTCACACAATCAGGGCTGGGGAGAAATTCTCAGGTGTTTAGATGTCAGTTAGAAGAAAGCTTCAAAAGCAGAAGGCTGTGGAGATGTCGGAGAGGAAGGAATCCTACAAGGCTGTTCAGAATAATATGGGCTCTAGTAAGATGAGTGGTAGAATCGAATAAGATGTTCAGCAAGACCAATTTCAACATGGGGATTATCTTGCTACATCTTGTTCACTCTTCTCCAGTGGTGTGCCAAGATTCTCACTAGCCAGTGACCATGATCATTCTTGCTAGTTAAAGGACTTGTTCACAGCCCAATTTGGTCTGTGATCTTAACAAACTCAACATAAAAACCAACCATCAGGAAAACCCTGTGGAAACCAGAGTGGACTCTTGGTGTCTACAACTTGGGGAAAGGGCTGGGGATAAGGACCTGGGGGAAGGGGCTGGGCAACATGTACAGAGAAAGGGACAGGTCGGCTGTTTTAGTTGCTTGAACACAGTTTGAGTAGTGACCTGGGTAAATAAAAAGCTGTGGGCTGAATGGAATGGACACCTGTAATGGCTGGGACGGGACTCACAATGGATCGGTTATGTGAACTGACTTGTGAGGGAGGGCTCTTCACCTGCAACTGCTCACTGGCCATGCACAGAGGAACAACATTGTCCTCTGGCACAGGTTCACAAGGCACCTATCCCTGACAGTGTTACAGCATTGACCACCTTGACTTGGAAAATATTGCTGTTCCTTCAGTGTCACTCGGTCAAAATTCTGAAACTCTCTCGCTAACAGCATTGTAGGTGTACCTGCATGAATGCAATTCACCATCACCTGTCCCAAAGGCAATTATGTTTGACAATAAATGCTGACTTAGCCAGCAAAATGTCTGTGCTCTGAAGGAATTAAATAAAGTCCTACCAACAGATTAGTACAACTATAGAATTTAGAATCCCTGCAGTGTAGAAACAGGCTCTTCAGCCCAACAAGTCCATATCAACCCTCCAAGGAGTAACCCACCCACTCCCATACATTTAACAGTTGACTAATGCACCCAACCTTCACATCTCTGAGCATTGTGGGCAATTTAGCATAGCCAATTCATCTCGCCTGCACAGCTTTGGATTGTGGGAGGAAACCCATACAGACACGGGGAGAATGTGCAAACTCCACACAGACAGTCATCCAAGGCTGGAATTGAACCCAGGTGCCTGGCGCTGTGAGGCAGCAGCGCTAACCACTGAGCCACCATGTCACCCTGCATGCACTCATAGAAACTACTCTGCTGATTGTTCAAATTTTCTGATGTTGAAACCTGTTGCCTGGTTATTCTTCAAATGGTTTTCCAAATATCTATCACCAAGATTTTGGTGTTTTTTATATAGAAAGCCACCATGCTAACCATGATGTGATTTTTGCCATTAGCTGGGTGTTTTTACCTGATACAGCAATCCTTTCATTATCTTCTGTAACATAAGAAAATGAACATGGGTATCATTATGTTGAAGAGTCTATCAGACATTTTATTATGGTTAACTATTATAAATAAATATTCAATTGTAATTGAGCAGTATGCTTCCAGGAGTATGTCATTCTTCAAATCATACCAATAAAATGGGCTCAGGTCACATACCGGGATACAGTGATGATATCATGAGCTTGTCTCTGCAAGGTATGACACACTGACAATGAAACATATCAAAACAGCAACGGTGGTCCTCTGATTGTACAGACGTACCAATCAAGCAATCATAATTCAGTTTAATTTGGAACTACCTCAGTAATATGTAGAAAGCATGTAGAAAATATGTCCTCAACTGCTTAATCTAGTTTCTAAGTCTACCTCGGGATATTGAAATGGCACAGAACAAATCCATAATCTCTTTATTAAAAAAAAATCACAGAACAGGTTTTGTTATAGTTGAACAAGCCGCATTTCTTCTGAACCCTATTTCATGGCTGACAAAATTGACCTATTTAAGCTTTCTCTTTGTACCCATTCCCATCTCTGTACCTTGAGACACAAAGTAATACCTTAAATCGAGCCATTCAAGTACATTATTAACCTGGTTCTGACCATCTGGGACAACTCTCATGGAGTCATATCCTGCTCTCAGCATGGGCTGTTTCCCAATGTATGCCATTACTGGACGTAGTTTCTGGATGTCAACAGGGCAGGAAGAAACCATTCACACATAACTGAATGGTCATTGTCTAGGTTAGCTGTTTTATGTAAGAAATCTGTGACAAATTCCCCTTTCATAGAGGTGTGTCATAAACGTGTGTTCATCTCTGTATGAGTAATCACTATTCCTTGTGGCCCAGTAATAATGCTGAAAATGTGTTGCTGGAAAAGTGCAGCAGGTCAGGCAGCATCCAAGGAGCAGGAGAATCGACGTTTCAGGCATGAGCCCTTCTTCAGGAATGGTTTCGGGCTCATGCCCGAAACGTCGATTCTCCTGCTCCTTGGATGCTGCCTGACCTGCTGCGCTTTTCCAGCAACACATTTTCAGCTCTGATCTCCAGCATCTGCAGTCCTCACTTTCTCCGCCCAGTAATAATGTCCTTGGACAAAACCCCTCATTCATCACTCCATCATCTACCATCACGAGGTACATCGTTGCCTACGTGACTCCTTCAAAACTAGGTTACATGTGACAACATGCATAAAATAAAAGCATGACTTCCATAATCAATTTATGCTGTAAAAGCAATTTTGGTAATAGTGTGTAAGATCACATAACTAGACACTTTCATATATGATACTTTATTCCACACTACTGAAAAAGGTGTTTTCTATTTTTACCCATTTCCTAAGAAGTTTTCAAGGGTGACATGAACAAAATTAGTTAATAAAAAACAAAATAGGAATAATATGGATACAATACAATTAAAAATAATACAATGGCCACAGAGATATCTTCCAGCCAATTGGAAATTGAAATGTCTGCTCTGACAAAGTGTCTGTGCTGTGTGACCAATGGTGCATCTCACATTATAAAAGCAGATGAGATTCAAAGATCAATTTTTGTTGATTCCTCAGATCACTGACTTTAGTTGCCTAGCAACTAGTCTAGGTTTATACAGGGTCTGAATTTATTTATCACCCTACATTCCAAACCAGTCACACATAGTACATCAATCTACATCACCTTCACCTGCTCCAGCCAGTCCAGCGATCGCTCTCCTTTTCTTCACTATGATGGATAGTGGAAATGAAGGCTGGAAACGCCACGGCTGTCAGTGTCTGAGGGAAATCTGGGTTGCACAGATTTACAATGTTTTCTCATCACTTATCTTTCGTAGAAACTCAAAACTCAATAATCAACTCAAAATGATAATGTTAATCGTCTCTTGGCAATGGAAGAAAGAATCTATACAAAGTCACTTTAGTATCCTGATGAAAACTTTTCATTTCACACAGAAAACCACATTGATGTGAACATTTAAATCCTTCTTCATGACTTTGAGACCACAGAATCAGTTGGAAATTAACCCCCCATTCCGGACAACAGATTATTTACTGAGGAGCCAACATCCCAAACTATTAGATTTCAATTTGTAATATTTGCTCTGACAATTTTTTGAATTATGAACCCAAAGATTTTTTACCCAGCAGAAATTGTAGCATGGGTACAAAATTTATTAAATTAATTTACAGAACAGTCATTCATCAGTGTTTTTCAGACTATAATGCTTTAAATAATGGCTGATATTTGATATTACAGACTGAATTTATTGATGAATTTTGTTCTCCCTGGTGTGTGTAATGGCGAGAAGATGCAGTGAGAATGAAAAAGGATCAGATTTTAAACTGAGAGAAATATGCTTCAGATTCTCCCTTCGAGCAGTAAATGGCAAGTTGAGAATTTCACTCCCACTGAACAGTCACTGCCTTGATTTCATGCATTTACATCTCATTAAAACCTCAACTCACCTTATTTATCTGCTACTTTAAATTCTCTTCATCTTCACTGAGAATTGAGATTGATTCAAGCAAATAGCCACACGTGAAAGTCAGAGGGGAACAGTCCTTGGTGTGGAGATGGGGGTCTACAGTTATTCATCAGGTGTCCCATAGACAGTCAGGGGGGTCAGTTTATTCCTACCCACAGGGATGGGCCATGTTCTGTCAGCCACTAGCTCCTACAAAAGCCCAGGGATTCTTGTCCTTGCAGTCCAATGAAGGCAAGCATACTATATGCCTTCTTGGCCACTCTATCCACCTGTGCAGCAACCTTCAGGGTACAATGGACCTGCATTCCCAGATCTCTTTGCCTATCAGATAGGTATGGCTTCATAGAGATCAGAGAGAGGGAGCTGGACGCTCTGGAAAGGGATGTTCAAATAGACCACAGTATCTGGTCTCGAAGTGGGGAGTGTGGAGGGCCACAAAGTCATGGAGATTTTCAAAGTCATACTCAGGAGGCAGAGTGGGATTTTAATACTTTTATAAAGGGATCAATTGAAACAGGGGCAGACTGAAAGGTCATAGGGACCACAGGGACAGCAACACAAAAGGAAACATGAAGTTGAGAGAGTCCATGTATCACAGGTAGAACCTACAATTTACTCACAGAGAAACAAGGTTGGAAACTTACCATTTCAGACCAAAGGCACAGTAACTATCCAAAATACTGGATACAATGTGGATGCTGTAGGAATGGAGTGAAAATGTTGGAATTGAAGATCTGCCAGGACAGTTGCAGTAATCATATCTCCCTGATTCAGTAATGCCACCCAGCAGCTTCATTCACTCTTCAAGGAGGAACTTTCACAATTAAAGCCTCAAACAATCATCAGCATTGCATTGTGTCACTTCTTGCCATGTCAGCAAAGCAACTTTAAGATGAACTGGGCATTTCAGGCTTGAAGTTTCTATCTTACAAACATACTCCTGGAGTGCAATGCTTGGCTGCGACCAGTTTCACACAATGAACTATCTGAATGCAAAGGCATGATCTGCAATGTGGAACAGTCCATTTTCTTTGAGGGGGGGGGGGAGCTGCTATTATGTGGCTTACTAGCAGCACTGTACTCCAAATGTAGTGTGATGATTTTGGTTACTGATGTCCAGATGGATGCGGTGACACACCTGAAGGCTCCTCATGGAGACATGGCATTGGGCTCCTTGGGAACCCTCAGTATCACATGACATTTGGGAATAACATGAGGCTTCACTGTTATGGATGTCCAGCTTAGAAGATTCTTCAATGAAGTTGAATTACTTCTCTGACAGTTTCCACAGATTATCTGCTAACTATTCTGCTTTAATGTGCTTACTTTAATGCAAGGAGTGTCAGAAATAAGAGTGATGAACTTAGAGCATGGATCAGTACTTGGGACTATGATATTGTGAGCATAACAGAGACGTGGGTTTCACAGGGGCAGGAATGGTTGCTTGATGTTCCAGGGTTTAGAACGTTTAAAAAGGGGGGTGGAAAAAGAGGAGGGGGTGTAGCATTGCCAGTCAGAGAGTGCATCACAGCTCCAGAAACAAAGGTTTTTGAGTCAGTATGGGTGGAACTTAGGAACAGCAAGGGAACAGCCACCACATTGGGGGTTTTCTACAGACCCCCTAATAGCAGTAGAGAGATTGAAGACCTCATAGGCCAGCAGATTTTGGAAAAATGCAGATTTAGCTGGGTTGTTGATATGGATGACTTCAACTTTTCCAATATTGACTGGAACCTCCTTAGTGCAGATGGTTTGGATGGAGCTGTTTTTGTCAGGTGTGTTCAGGAGGGTTTCCTTACTCAGTATATAGACAGACCGATTAAGGGGGAGGCCATTTTGGATTTGGTGCTCGGCAATAAGTCAGGACAGGTGTCAGATCTCGTGGTGGGGGGAATACTTTGGTGACGTGATCACAACTGCCTCACATTGACCATAGCCTTTGGCGGGGTGGGGTGGGGGGGCGCGGGAAGGAACAGTTACCAAGGGAAGGCATTTAATTTTGGAAAAGAAAATTATGATGCTATCAGACAGGAGTTGGGAAGTACAGATTGGGAGCAATTGTTCCACAAAAAGGGCACAGCAGACATGTGGAGACTGTTTAAGGAGCAGTTGTTGTGAGTGGGACACAAATTTGTTCCTCTCACACAGGTAAGAAGGGGTAAGATTAAGGAGGCTTGGATGACGAGAACAGAGGAGCCTCTCGTCAAAAGGAAGAAGGCAGCTTACGTAAGGCGGAGGAAGCAAGGATCTAGAACAGCTTTAGAAGGTTACAGGCTTGCTAGAAAGGAGCTCAGAAATGGACTGAGGAGAGCCAGGAGGGGCCACAAAAAAGGCTTGGCAAGAAGGATTAGGGAGAACCCAAAGGCATTTTACTCACATGTGAGGAATAATGGAATGATCAGGGAGAAGATAGGGCCAGTCAGGGATGGTGGAGGGAACTTGTGCGTGGAGTCTGAGCAGATAGGGGAAGCTGAAAATGAGTTTTTGCTTCTGTTTTCACTAAGGAAAGGGAACTTGTTGTGAATGAGAACTTTGAGGAGCTGGGATACAGGCTTGAACAGATCAAGATTGATGAAGTTGATGTGCTGGAAATTTTGGCAAACATGAAGATTGATAAGTCCTCAGGGTCAGACCAGATTTAGCCTAGGTGGCTCCGGGAAGTGAGAAAGGAGGTTACTAAGTCGCTGACGAAGATCTTTGCCTCCTCACTCTCCACGGGAGTTGTATCGGAGGATTGGAAGGCGGCGAATGTTGTTCCTCTTTACAAGATCGGGAATAGGGAAATCCCTGGCAATTACAGACCAGTCAGTCTTATGTCTGTGGTCAGCAAAGTTTTGGAAAGAAGTCTGAGGGATAGGATTTATGACTATTTGGAAAAGCATACAGTGATTAAAGGCAGTCAGCATGGCTTTGTGAGGTGCAGGTCATGCCTCACAAATCTTACTGAGTTCTTTGAGGAGGTGATGAGACAGGTCAACGATGGTCGAGCAGTGGATCCGGCGAATATGGACTTCAGCAAGGCATTTGATTGGGTTCCCAATGGTAGTCAATGCATGTTTGACATCACGATGCTACTTTTTCCAGATCTTCTCCTGTGATGGACAGTCTTCATACTTACCACTATTTCTTGAACTGAAAATGTGTTGCTGGAAAAGCGCAGCATGTCAGGCAGCATCCAGGGAACAGGAGAATCGACGTTTCTGGCATAAGCTACTAATATCTTAAAACTATGACGCCTCGTGCCAGTCAATCCTGCCCTGGGGCAAAGTCTCTGGCTATCGACTCTATCCATGCCTCTCATTATTTTGTACACCTCGATCAGGTCTCCTCTCTTCCTCCTTCTCTCCAGAGAGAAAAGTCTGAGCTTATTCAACCTTCCTTCATAAGGCAAGCCCTCCAGTCCAGGCAGCATCCTGGTAAACCTTCTTTGCTTCGTAAAGCCTCCGTATCTTTCCTATAGCATAAGCCATTGATTCCTGAAGAAGGGCTTATGCCCGAAACGTCGATTCTCCTGTTCCCTGGATGCTGCCTGACCTGCTGCGCTTTTCCAGCAACACATTTCCAGCTCTGATCTCCAGCATCTGCAGAACTCACTTTCTCCTCAACTATTTCTTGAAACCGTACAAGCTTCTTTTAATCAAATAGAATCTTGAATTCCTCGAGGATATCATGGATGGATCTTTCCCATTGACTTCCTGCTTTTTAAATTATACATATAATCTGTTTAATATTTTGAATAAATATTTCCTCTACTTCTTTCTTGCCATATTTTCTAATGAACTTTAGAAAGCACTCTCCTTGCAATTATGTAATTGCTTTTCGCGAATTTTAAAATTTGGGGTTTGAAGTCAAATATTTCATTCACAAACTTAATATGGAATTCAATTGTGTTATGATAAGAAAAGTATGTTTGGCTATGTAACAAAAATGAGGTATTTGTAGATTATTTATTAGATTCTGTCATATTGGCTGAAATACAGACAACTAAGGTTCACTTAAGGGTGCTTTTTGATGAAGGCAGGAGGTATGGGATACAGGGAGATTTGGCTATCTGGATTCAGAATTGGTTGGCTGACAGAAGGCAGAGAGTGGTTGTAGATGGAAAGTATTCTGCTTGGAGGTCAGTGATGAGTCGGTCCTGCAGGGCTCTGTTTTTGGTCCTCTGCTCTTTGTAGTTTTTATAAATGACTTGGATGAGGAGGTTGGGGGCTGGGTTAGTAAATTTGTAGATGACACAAAGGTTGGATATGCCATTGATTGTATTGAGGGCTACTGCAGGCTGCAGCGTGACAGAGACAGGATGCGGAGCTGGGCTGAGAAATGGCAGATGAAGCTCAACCTGGATAAATGCGAAGTGATGCATTTTGGAAGGTCAAACTTGAATGTAGGATTAAAGACAGGATTCTTGGCAGTGTGGAGGAACAGAGGGATCTTGGTGTTCAAGTACATAGATCACTCAAAGTTGCCACCCAAGTGGATAGGGTTGTTAAGAAAGCATGTAGTGTTTTGGCTTTCATCAACAGGGAGATAGAGTTTAAGAGCCATGAGGTTTTGCTGCAACTCTACAAGTCCCTGGTGAGACCACACTTGGAATATTGTGTCCCGTTCTGGTCGCCCTACTATAGGAAACATACAGAGGCTTTGGAGAGGGTGCAAAGAAGGTTTACCAGGATGCTGCCTGGACTGGAGGGCTTGCCTTATGAAGGAAGGTTGAATAAGCTCAGACTTTTCTCTCTGGAGAGAAGGAGGAAGAGAGGAGACCTGATCGAGGTGTACAAAATAATGAGAGGCATGGATAGAGTCGATAGCCAGAGACTTTCCCCCAGGGCAGGATTGACTGGCACGAGGGGTCATAGTTTTAAGATATTAGGAGGAAGGTATAAAGGAGAAGTCAGAGGTAGGTTCTTTACACACAGAGTTGGGAATGCATTGCCAGTTGAGGTGGTGGAAGCAAAGTCATTAGGGACATTTAAGTGACTGCTGGATATGCACATGGATAGCAGTGAGTTGAGGGGTGCGTAGGTTGGGTTATTTTATTTTAGACTAGGAATAATCCTTGGCACAACGTCGTGGGCTGAAGGGCCTGTTCTGTGCTGTACATTTCTATGTTCTATTCTCACATTAAAGACATTATCGCTGGATCAATTGTGATGCAGTGCTAATGCTGAAGACAGTGACTACAGTTTCACCAGCAAGAACTGAAAGAACAACCTTCATTGCCCACCACACCCCCACCTTCTGAGTGAGAAACAGGTGAAGATCTACCAAGGAGGCAGAGGGGAATAATGAACCCTTCAACTACAAGGTCTTGCTGTCATTTTCTTTCTTTTTGAATATCAGTGCAGATGTTGATTAAGGTTCAGCCCCCTATCACCTTCAACCTCTACTATCAGACCTATGCTCAGGACACTGGAGACCAACTCATCCCAGAGTTGTTAAGATCCCAGCTGTCTGTCAGCAGCTCATTTTAAGTAGTAACTAGGGATCAGTGTAGCATCTCCTAATCCTCAAACCATAGTCAATGTATGCTTGATATCACGATGCTACTTTCTTCAGATCTCCTCCTGTGATGGACAGGCTTCATACTTACCATTATTTCTTGAAACCGTACAAGCTTCTTTTAATCAAATAGAATCTTGAATTCCTCGAGGATATCATGGATGGATCTTTCCCATTGACTTCCTGCTTTTTAAATTATACATATATTTGTTTAAAATTTTGAATAAATATTTTCCTCTACTTATTTATTGCCATGTTTTCTAATGAACTTTAGAAAGCACTCTCCTTGCAATTATGTAATTGCTTTTCGCAAATTTTAAAATTTGGGGTTTGAAGTCAAATATTTCATTCACAAACTTAATATGGAATTCAATTGTGTTATGATAAGAAAAGTATGTTTGGTTATGAAACAAAAATGAGGTATTTGTGGATTATTTATTAGATTCTGTCATATTGGCTGAAATACAGACAACTCAAAACTAAGGGTGCTTTTTGATGAAGCTGGGTGATATCTTCTTAATATTGATATTTAGATACAAACTGTATATTCTGAATTATTATCCCAATTGACTGGTCTACAGTGTTCAATGTAGCTGCTGAAAGGCATTAATTTCATTTTTACAGCAGCATTTAAGTGGAATAGAATCTTTTCCTACAGGTTGAAGCTGTTCAATTTAAAATAAAGTTTGATTATTTAAATAGCGACACTCTGTTTTGAATTATGTGCATATCTCACTAGATATAGTTTTGAGAAATACGGTTTAATATTCTTTCTTTCAGTTTAACTTCAAAGGAATTCGGGCTCTGTCTTAGCTAGGTTGAAGCCAGAGATCAGTTAGTCTGACATTGTCAATCATGAAACCTGTGTGAGCCATGTCATAAATATGAGGCTGTATTTTCTGTCTGTTTTAGATCAGGGTTCATGCAGGAGATTGTTGTTTTGGCATTTTGAAATTAGTAGACATTTATAATCACTGTAGACATATTATTTGTATGAAATACTGATCTTTTGTATTTAATTATGTTACTTGGAGGTTTATAACTTAAATTATGGTTCGATAGTATTTACACATTTATGCCTACCCAGTACAAGGAGACCACATGGTGATATATTCCAATCTTTCGACTACGATGACAATATTCTTTGTTTAATCTTCTAAAGTTTCTTTCATTTATCTTGACATGAAACAGATAAAAGCACATTCTGAATTGTTTCAGGCTGTGGGAGTGAACACAAGGAAATAACTCGTGGGCGGCACGGTGGCACAGTGGTTAGCACTGTTGCCTCACAGCGCCAGAGACCCGGGTTCAATTCCCGCCTCAGGCGACTGACTGTGTGGAGTTTGCACGTTCTCCCCGTGTCTGCGTGGGTTTCCTCCGGGTGCTCCGGTTTCCTCCCACAGTCCAAAGATGTGCAGGGTCAGGTGAATTGGCCATACTAAATTGCCCGTAGTGTTAGGTAAGGGGTAAATGTAGGGGTATGGGTGGGTTCGCTTCGGCGGGTCGGTGTGGACTTGTTGGGCTGAAGGGCCTGTTTCCACACTGTAATGTAATCTGTAAAAAACTTGCATTGAGAACAGAGAGCTGACAGCAACAATATTAGAAACAAGATTAGTCAAAAATCACTGATCATGTATATGCTTCTTAACCATTCTGAAGGATAGCCATCTTAACAGCACATGAAATAATTGACAGCAGATTGCTTCATGGTTCAGTTAAGCTTATTAAGTCTATTAAACATGGTATTGAGGATAAGCAATAACATAAACACTTCCCACAATTTCCATATACATAATATCTCTGTTTATGGCACAATTTAGCTGACACCTGAAAATTATCCTATTTACTCATTTACATTCCCTGGTAATATATTCTTCAGGAGGTCAGTTAACTTGGCATTCAGATGATCACTGTCAAAAACCCTTTAAAAGGTGGAAATATTAGTACTGTCGATAGACTGGGCCAAATCTTCTGAGCAGTGAGAATGACCTGCTCCTTGTTACTGTGCTCCGGGACACCAGCTTCCAGGCTCAAGCTTCACCAGAGACATGGAGTGTTTGTGTCACGATGTCTTCTGTCACAGTTTAGGATCCTGGAGACCAAACCAAACAGCAGGAACTGCCAAACTCTGGGCTTTAAATGTATCTCCGACAAAGGGAGCGATAAGTATGGGAGTGACTGAGAAAGTAAACTAGCAGAGGGTTGGTGAGGAAGGAAAGTGTCAGGTTAGGGGATGGGGGGGCAAGGGTGGAGGGGTTAGGGAGCAAGGGTGGAGGGGGTCAGTGAGCAGGTGGTGAAGAGGTGGGGGGGGCAGATGGTGAAGGAGTTGGGGGTAGGGGGGGAACATCAGAACAAGGAGGAGTAGGCCATCTGGCCCTTCGAGCCTACTCCACCATTCAATAAGATCATGGCTGATCTTTCCATGGCCTCAGCTCCACTTACCCGCCCTCTCACGTATCCCTTAATTCCATTACTGTTCAAAAAGTTATCTATCTGAGCTTTAAAAGCATTTACTGAAGTAGCCTCAACTACTCACTGGGCAGGGAATTCCATAAATTCCCAACCCTCTGGGTGAAGAGGTTCCTTCTCAATTCAGTCCTCAATCTGCTTCTCCTCAGGTTCTCTTGTTCTGGTCTCACCTGCCAGTGGAAACATCCTCTCTACCTCTATTTTATCTATTCCCTTCATAAATGTATATGTTTCTATAAGATCTCTTCTAAATTCTTCTAACTTCCAATGAACATAATCCCAGTCTACTCAGTCTCTCCTCATAAGCCAAACCCCTCAACTCTGGAATCAACCCAGTGAGCCTCCTGGGCACCCCCTCCTGTGCCAGTACATCCTCTCTCAAGTAAGGATACCAAAACTGCATGCAATTAAGGGGGTAGGGAGTGGGATGACAGGGTGGGGGCAGGTGGTGAAGGGTGTGGGGGTGGGGAAAGGGTGTAGGTGGCACAGGGGGAAGGGGGTGGGAGATGGTTTGGGGGGGCGGGTTAAAGGAGGAGTGCTCAGGTGGGTGACAGGATGGGGTAACAGCTGGGGGTGGTCACGTCTCTGGGGGGGAGGGTTGGGTGTTATGTGCTGGGGGGGGGTCAGGCATCGTGATGGAGTTGGGTGGCATTGATAGTCAGGTCAGATGTTTGGTTGGGAGAGTTATGTGTTTGGGTGCAGAGAAGGGGTCAGTGTCTGTGATTAGGGGCCAATATGAGAGCTTAGCAGGATCAATTTTATATGTATCCAGCAATTAGAGCACATTTTAATTTCTCTTAAACTATAAAGATCAGTGAGTCTGAAAATCCTGAAATTTCTTCTTCTACATCAGCTTTAGGGACTTTCTTACAGAGTTCCAAATGTGAGGCAACTCTCTTTAAGAGCTTTCAACGTCCAGGGAAATCACTGTGTGAGTTATGCATTGGGATCTCTGAGGTGTGTCATAGTACCATGAACTGAGTGCACCTTATGTCTGAACACCCAGAGATCAGAACATCTGGGCCAATCACTTAAAATTGTACAGTTACTAACATCTCCTGACAATTTTTCTACCATTGATCTCCCTCCAGCTGAGGAACCTAAAGGCTGGATCTTCCTCTCCTCAAGATTGTGGGTGGCAGGAACATAAAATCCCAGGTCTGAGGTGTTACACCCGTGTGATGGAGGCTTCAGCTAACTTGTTTGTCCTTGAACCCATTGAGACCCTTAAGCGGCTGATGAATAGCCATTCCCTTTCCTTTGTATTTTACCCACGTGTAGGGGGAGCTCGTGCCAAGCAACCATAATACATGGCCTCTTTTGGGCAAGGGGCAGGAGAACCTTTGTGTGTGTGGCTCTTTGATCCATCGGAGGAATATCCTACCCCCCTCCCGTCCAAGCTCATCCCTCCTTTAACTACCTCCCTGGCCTCTGCTTCCTACATCCTCCTCTTCTCCCCTTCCTTCCCAAGACTGCCCCCACCTGAACTCTTCACTTCGCAGTGGAGCTGCTGGGATCTGATTGGCTGGCAGCTGCCTCAGGAAGGACCCATTCATGATGAAGGAGTAGAAGTCTCAGCCTCATGTCATCGGCATTGCTTCCAGGGTTACGTACTGCGGGGATGTGGGAGTGTCACAGAAAGGATTCCCCCTCAATCATCTTGATTGAGAACAATCCAATTTCTCCAATGAATCCATGGAAATGAAACCCCTGCTCTCCGAAACAAATTCCTGTAAATCCTCTCTGCCCCACCTCTGAAAAGTCCATTCCCTTAACTGGAAACAATATTGGAACTTAGACTGAGCCAGAGAACTTCATCATAATAGTCTTGTTTTTGAATCTATCTATCTATTTCTAAAGCTCAGGATCCTGAATGCCTTTTTAACCAATTTTTTAATCTATCCTGCAACATGATCAGCCCCAATTCATGTTGTTAACTCTATCTCAGATCCTGAAGGTGTGTGGTGTTAGCCTGACTTTCCCACTCTGCCTCGTGTGAAATACTCAGCCCTGTCATGATATCCTGGCACCCTGAGCCATCTTTAAAAGGCCGCAGTGCACCTGATCAAGTAGAATCAGATTACAGCTGCCCTGCTGTTTGTGGCATTTGCCTGGTCACAGAAGAAAAGGTGGAATTGTGACCTCACTTTGCAGAACGGAGGTCCTGCTGTAAACAATGTTACAGAAAAAGGACATACTTTACCCACAAGTCTGGCACAGAAAGCCACGACACTCTTCAGTGTGGTCTGAGGTTGCCATCCAGGTCAGCTATCTGAAGGAACACCCAATAGTGTAAGGGGAAGATTAACCATCTTCTGTCATCCACCAGGGTAAATGTCAGCACATTCTCTCTGCCACCACTATCTCTGGTGGTGCATTGCACCAATCTCTCAAGATGTTGACATTCTCACTATTGCTTGAAACATCTTTTCTCACTTGCTATTACCCATCCAATTCCCTGACACAGTGAACTCAATATGGCTTTGGCACTGCCTACTGAGTCGGAACCCCTCACTACCTTCCCTGCACCTGCACTTGCACTAACGGCTGCACTTGCACTATTGTATCTCTCAATCCCTCACTGTCTCTCTTTCTAGAAAGAAAGAGCCAATGAGAGGGAAGAAAGAGCGAATGGTGGGTTCCTGACATACAGCTCCTCTCTCCTTTCTGAGGTACAGATCCTGACCCTGACCTCCCTAAGCAGCTCATGACTGTTGCCAAATCCCAAGCTGACATTGGTAGTTGCCTTAAACTGACTGCTGGGATCTCTGACTGAGTCCCTGACAGTCTTTAAACTTTGATACATGGCTAATTGTTTGAAGTGAAGCAGTGTGTTAGCTGTGTATGTTGTTGCTGCAAATGTGAGATTGACAAAACACAGAGCTATCCAGTAATATCATCACCCCCTTGACTGAGTACTGCTGACAGCAATAACAAGTTTTCTCAGTCTTGTGTCCTCCACGTTGCCAGAGAAGGGGGTGGAAGCAGATACAATAGCAGCATTCAAGAAGCACCTGGACAAATACATGAACAGTAAGGGAATAGAGGGACACAGATTCTGTAAGTGAATGCAGTTTCAGTATGGAAGGGCAAAATGTGTCGATGCAGGCTTGGAGGGCTGTTCCTATGCTGAAGGGCCTGTTCCTATGCTATACTGTTCTTTGTTCTAAAAGGCAAGATAATACAAGGCAAGGCAGGGAAATGGTGGACATCCAGGTAAGTGAGTGCTATGAAAGTAAGCAAGTGACTAATTTCTATCCGGTAGGTGGTTGAATAGGAGACTGCATATTAACGAGTCAAGAACAAGTGATAATGAGTGATAATGGGCCCAGAGTGTGGTGCTAAAAAAGCACAGCAGGTGAGGCAGCATCCGAGGAGCAGGGGAATCGATGTTTCGGGCATAAACTCTTCACCAGGAATTCAGACTTATGCCCAAAACCTTGATTTTCCTGCTCCTTGGATACTGCCTGACCTGCTGTGCTTTTCTAGCACCACACTCTCAACTCTGATCTCCAGCATCTGCAGTCCTCACTTTCTCCTATAATGACTGAAAAACTCAATCAATGGGTCACTCACTACTCATGAGCAAGAATGTCATCTTAAAATCCAGAACTCAAGTGGAAAATCTGACTTATTGCCCTCATTATCAAAAAGGTCTTGAATTTTCACATGATTCTCATCTCTGGCATTTTTCAGGGTCTGGATAGATTCCACCCGAAGAGTTTTGGTGAACCTTCTTATTATGGGATAACCACAGTCTGGATTGATTTTACCTTCACTTGATGAATGGACAATGCACATTTGCAGCCGCAGTTACCAATTGAACAATTCCAGCAGCTTTTTTATCTGCTTCTCTAACTAGGGACACAAAAGTCAACATAGTGAGGATGTTACTGAGCAAAGATTATTGGAAATGAGAGGACTCTAACATTCTTTTTGTGACCTCATTCTTTTGAGCTTATGCCAGGCTGTCATTTCCATTGTTCTGGCTTCAGAAGTGAAGCATAAGATGTTCTAGTTAGCTGCTTTGCTCTTTTTAATCTATTAGAAATGCTTAGAAATACAGGAGAGCAATAGAGTATATTCTGTCTGTAATTTTGAGCAGGGATCCACACATCTGTTTCAGACATCTACCACTTCTGTTTAAATGTTAGTAGTGCTCCATGAGTGGGCAATAACATATCTTTAACTCACTGGGAAAATTGATTAAACAGTTAACTAACGACTGATCCTTTATTCAGAAAATTAGAAACTGTGACACAGAAGGAGACCATTAACAATGCTAAAAATCACACAACACCAGGTTATAGTCCAACAGGTTTAATTGGAAGCACACTAGCTTTCGGAGCGACGCTCCTTCACCCTCCGAAAGCTGGTGTGCTTCCAGTTAAACCTGTTGGACTATAACCTGGTGTTGTGTGATTTTTAACTTTGTCCACCCCAGTCCAACACCGGCATCTCCAAATCGTGATTATTAACAATGCTGTCTTTCAATAGAACTGTCTACTCTCACTTCATTTCTCCAGCCTTTTCTTCACAACCTTTTATAGTCTTCACTTCTAGCAGTCATTCAAACCCTTTAAAAGTCATGGTCTCTGATGTAATAACCCACATTGTGATAAAATGTGCTGGACGAGGGAGATCCAGTAGATGTAGTGTACCTGGACTTTCAAAAAGCTTTTGATAAAGTCCCACACAGCAGGTTAGTGAGTAAAATTAGGGCACATGGTATTGGGGGCAAAGTACTAGATTGGATTGAAAATTGGTTGGCTGATAGGAAACAAAGGGTAGTGATAAAGGGCTCCATTTCAGAATGGCAGGCAGTGACCAGTGGGGTACCGCAGGGATCCGTGCTGGGACCGCAGCTTTTTACAATATATGTTAATGATATAGAAGATGGTATCAGCAATAACATTAGCAAATTTGCTGATGATAAAAAGCTGGGTGGCAAGGTGAAATGTGATGAGGATGTTAGGAGATTACAGGGTGACCTGGACAAGTTAGGTGAGTGGGCAGATGCAGTTTAATGTGGATAAATGTATGGTTATCCACTTTGGTGGCAAGAACAGGAAGGCAATGGAATCAATTTAGGTAAAGGGGCAGTACAGAGAGATCTGGGTGTTCTTGTACACCAGTCAATGAAGGCAAGCATGCAGGTACAGCAGGTAGTGAAGAAGGCTAATAGCATGCTGGCCTTCATAACAAGAGGAATTGAGTATAGAAGCAAAGAGGTGCTTCTGCAGCTGTTCAGGGCCCTGGTGAGAATACACCTGGAGTACTGTGTGCAGTTCTGGTCTCCACATTTGAGGAAAGACATTCTGGCTATTGAGGGAGTGCAGCGTAGGTTCACAAGGTCAATTCCTGGAATGGCGGGATTCTCTTACACTGAAAGACTGAAGCAACTGGGCTTGTATACCCTTGAGTTTAGGAGACTGAGAGGGGATCTGATTGAGACATATAAGATTATGAAAGAATTGGACACTCTGGAGGCAGGAAACATGTTTCCGCTGATGGGTGAGTGCCGAACCAGAGGACACAGCTTAAAAATACGGGGTAGACCATTTAGGACAGAGATGAGGAGAAACTTCTTCACCCAGAGAGTGGTGGCTGTGTGGAATGCTCTGCCCCAGAAGGCAGTGGAGGCCCAGTCTCTGGATTCATTTAAGAAAGATTTGGATAGAGCTCTCAAGGATAGTGGAATCAAGGGTTATGGAGATAAGGCAGGAACAGGATACTGATTAGGAATGATCAGCCATGATCATATTGAATGGCGGTGCAGGCTCGAAGGGCTGAATGGCCTGCTCCTGCACCTATTGTCTAAAGTCTATAAAACTTACCATGTTTCAAAAACTCTGTATTAAACAAAACATCTTGTAATCTTACACACATTTTATTCTTGATCACAATGATCCTACTTATTACTGCATCACCCACCAATAAAAAAGATTAATTACACTTCTCCTATATTGAATCTTACAAATATTTCAGGTATTGAAACCAACTATTGGATCTTCCTTCACCTATTTTTATCCTCCCCAGGTATGGGAGCAGTGCCAGCGGACTCAAGGCTTCAAATATTACATCCCCACTTAAAAATAGTTCAATAATACACTTGATAATGACAGGTCCCTGGTGGAGAAACCTTTAAACGGAAGAGTCTGAGGCAAAATCAGTTTATTACTTGGAAAAATAGGGGTGGATAGCTAACACAAGAATGGCAAATGATGTTTGATTAAATTGAGTTCTTTGGTATAACAGAGAGATAGAGAGAGAGAGAGAGAGCTGATGAATGGTGTCCAGTTGATGTTGTGTATATGCACTTTCAAAATACATTTCACAAATTACCACACAAGCACATTAGTAGCATTAAAGGATAAGAGATTACAGGGGTAATATGAGGACAATATTTGCTATTGGACAGAAAGCAGAGAGTAGCTATGAATGGTTGTTTTCAGTCTGGAGAGATGTACGTATTGGTGTTCACCCAGAACGTGGTACCAGTCACTGCTTTTTGTTGTTCATATCACTGACCTGGATTCAGGGATATTGGACATAATTTCAAAGTGCGAAGCTAATACAGAATTCAGTCACGTACGTCTTGGCTGTGAAGCAATGGAGAAATCTGATGAAAGCAATGCAGTTTTTATGTATTTGTACTTTCAAAACGCATTTGATAAAAGTACACATTATAGACTTGCTGGCCAAACTGAAATCCATTCAATTAAATAAGCTTTGGTTGAGTGATACAAATTTGGCAAAAGGTACTGCTGAGTTGTTTTAGAGAGCAAGTATATGGTAGTGTTTCCAAGAGGTCAGTAAATTAACGGGTGACTTAAAACTCAGTAATGCAGTAAATAATGTAAAGGACAGTAACAGTCTTTAACTGGATATGGATAGCTGGGTGAAGTGAGTAACCATGTCAAATGCATCATCAGAAATTTCTGGAAAAACTCAGCAGGTTTGACAGAATCTGTGGAGAGAAAGCAGAGTTACCTGAAAGTTGAGTGACTCTTCTTCAGGATAGTTTTGAAGATACTACTAGAAGCCTTTAAGAAAAGCAGATTTGCTGGATCATGTGATCTGTAAACAACTAAATGGCTAAGAAAGAAATCCTGCTAAGGGTGTAAGGGCAGCTCAGGATAAAATTAAATTGCATAAACACAAAGGTAATCATTTCTAGACTGTTACTAAAGCCTCAAGCAAAATGGCAAGTACCTTCAGTCGGTAGACTGCAGCGGTTTGAGAAGGCAGCTCACCATCATCTTCTCCAGGGCAACCAGGGACGGGCAATAAGTGCTGATGCCCATGTCCTACAAGTGAATATATAAAAAAATTTCAAGAGCTAAACACATGACTCAATGAATGGGAGAAATGGCTTTTGACTCAAATGGTACTGAATCAAAGTGGTACTGGACAAAGCAGGAGCTTTAACCTATCATAGATTCCCTACAGTGTGGAAACAAGCCCTTCAGCCCAACAAGTCCACAATGACCCACTAAAGAGTAACCCACCCAGACCCACTCCCATACATTGACCCCTGACTAATGCACTTAACCTATACGTCCCTGAACACTATGGGCAATTTAGCTTGGCCAATCCATCTAACTTGCACATCTTTGGACTGTGGGAGGAAACCGGAGCACCCGGAGGAAACCCACGCAGACACGGGGAGAATGTGCAAACTCCACACAGACAGCCGCCTGAGGCTGGAATCAATCCTGGGTTCCTGGCGCTGTGAGGCAGCAGTGCTAACCACTGAGCCACTGTGCCACCCTCCCACAACCTTGGCATTATCATCATGTAGGATGGCCTTAACCGGGACCACATTGATGACCGTGTCCCGTGGGTTATAGAGAGGGTGTTAAACTAAATAGAGAGGGATGGTTCATGTGAGAGAAAATTTTAAAGTGAAAGAGAAAGAGAAGACAACAGTGTTCAGACTACTTATGAACTCCCCAGTTCCGTTCCTGCATATGTCAAAATTCATGGGCGTTTCCTCCATGTTTCTGATTTAATATAAATGGGTTCTTACAGCTTTGCTCCTGTCAAATGGGGAATTATTGGAAATTGGAAATTTGACATTGTAGTTTTGGCAGCCTCTGATCTGCAACAACCACAACATCTGATATGTTTACTCTGCAAAACTGGCAAGACCAATAGCTCTGAAATCTTTGGTGGAGTCATGGTTTTATTTGGCCCATTTAAGTGCAGATTGCATTTCTGGTGACCATGTCCCAGGCAGTCCTCCCAAGCTGCACAGCTGCTTTGAAGGTCCACACACAAGGACTGACTCTTCATGAAACACTATTCCCAGCATTGGCCTCCCGTTTCAGAAGACACTACTCTGTACAGATCTCAGAGATCCATTCAGAGGAAAAACAAATTAGATGGAACATGAGATGTAACCATTCTGACAGATTTCAAGAGCCATTCCAATCTATCGGACCTCCAGATTAGGCCAATACCAAGTCCCTGTTGTAATGACACATTTGCTTCTGGCCTTTTTAGGCCAAATTCTTCTTTCATCAACTCTTGCATCAGACTTTCATGAGTTAGAAAATGCTGGGATTTTCTTTAGAAACTGGTTTCATATTTCAGTCTATTTGCAGAAGGACCCATTTCTGTTTATCATGGAGAGTCTGCTCTGTGTGAGTGTGTATCTCGTGCACATTCTTTGGCAACACGGTCTGTACCATTTGCTTAAAACCATGCAGCAAGTGTGACCCTCACATCTATACCTGAGATTAAAAATCGAGGTCATTTCCTAATGTGAGTCAATTTACAAATGGCAAATATAGGCCTAAACATGCATTTTGTCATTGAAAAGAAATGGGGTTGTCTTCTATGTGGCAAAGTACTGTACTTTCAGTGGATAGATGACCATAGTTGATCACACAGATGTGACGTGGGAAGCTATTTTGAAATCTATACATGTTTACCTACAGTTACTTGACTAGGTCTATACTTTATGCTCTACAACAAAACATTGCCCTGGAATTGTCTGTAAATATGTTACATTGACAGATTAAATACCTGCACATTAAAATCCCACCATAATCAATAATTACAATAAATTACTGAGATTGAATCAGATTCCCATGGGACTTACAGAATATACAAATACTGCTTGACAATACTTTGTAAATCACTTCAGTCAGTAGTGGTGATGTTAGACAGACATAAAATAAGATTAATACTCAAAGTGCTCCAACAGTCATTGTTAAAACTACCACTATACAATCAAATATCTGTTTCATTTGTGGGAATAACAAAAAGATTAACCATGATTAATTGGATTAAGATCAACAATGAATAATCTTCTCACAATAATACATTACTTTGTTTTGAAACAGTCTCGCAGGTTGCTAAGCAACAACATAGGGTAGGAATTTCCAAGGAGTGGCAATCTCATATCAACTGGCATTCTGTCCCTTCTGTTCTGTGATAGGAGTGTGCTTCATATTTCTGTCAGGACAGCCCATTCAGGGCTCTTCTGAAACATGGAGCAGCACCCCCATTCTGATAGCTCTCTCGTAATGGAAACTTGTTGAAGAAGGCAGATCATATCCTTATTCACAGAAGTCAACTACTGTTTATGGAATTGTAAAGGTCCAGAATCATGGAAAGTAACTTTGACAGCTGCTGTACATAAGGTATAAAGTTAGGGTGCTGGGAGAGTAGGGGGATAGGGTCAGGTAAGTAGGATGCCAACTGGATTGGGTGTAGGGAATTGGGGTTAGGGTGCGAGCTGGGTAGGAGGTGGGATATTGGGATTAAGGTGCCAGGTGGATAGGGGTAGGGCACCGGTGTTAGGGTGCCAAGTGGGTATAGAGTAGGGTACTGAGTTTAGGGTATCAGGTGGGTATACAGTAGGGTGTTGGGGTTAAGGTATTAGGTGGGTATGGGGTAGTGTACTGGGATTAAGTTTCAGGTGGGTATGTGGGTAGGGTACTGGGGTTAGGTGCCAGGTGGATATAGAGTAGTGTACTGGGGTTAGGGTATTAGATGGGTTTGGGGTAGGGTGCTGGGGTTAGGTGGCAGGTGGGAAAGGTGTCAGGGTGTAAAGTAGCAAAAGTATTGCTGCACCATTTAGAGCAGGTAAGGCAGAGTGGGAGAAATCTGGTCTGGCCGGATGTGAGGGTGGGTGTGAGGGTGGATGTGAGAGTGGGGATGGGGGTGAGGTTGGGAGAAGGGGAGAGTGTGGAGACAGATTAGGGAAAGAGAGCTCCAGAGCAGGTGAAGGAGGACCACCAGCTCCTGATGAATGAAGGGGATTTAATACCCAGAGAGGGGGACGGCTGTGGAGAAAGGGGCCGGGTTTGGCTCCCAGGAACAAGAGGACGGTCCAAGATCCAGGTGCCGACGGTGGATCAGATCCAGAGAGGGTGAAGGGAGATGAAGTCCGGTGATGTTGAGTCAGGGGTGGGGTGTAGTTGGGGTCTGCCTGTCACAGAGTCACATAGCATGAGAACCGACCCTTCAGTCCAATCAGTCCATAAGACCATAAGACCATAAGTCATAGGAACGGAAGTAAGGCCATTCGGCCCATCGAGTCCACTCCGCCATTCAATCATGGCTGATGGGCATTTCAACTCCACTTACCCACATTCTCCCCGTAGCCCTTAATTCCTTGTGACATCAAGAATTTATCAATTTCTGCCTTGAAGACACTTAGCGTCCTGGCCTCCACTGCACTCTGCGGCAATGAATTCCACAGGCCCACCACTCTCTGGCTGAAGAAATGTCTCCGCATTTCTGTTCTGAATTTACCCCCTCTAGTTCTAAGGCTGTGTCCACGGGTCCTTGTCTCCTCGCCTAACGGAAACAATTTCCTAGCGTCCACCCTTTCCAAGCCATGTATTATCTTGGAAGTTTCTATTAGATCTCCCCTTAATCTTCTAAACTCCAATGAATACAATCCCAGGATCCTCAGCCGTTCCTCGTATGTTAGACCTATCATTCTAGGGATCATCCATGTGAATCTCCGCTGGACACGCTCCAGTGTCAGTATGTCCTTCCTGAGGTCTGGGGACCAAAACTGGACACAGTACTCCAAATGGGGCCTAACCAGAGCTTTATAAAGTCTCAGTAGCACAACAGTGCTTTTACATTCCAACCCTCTTGAGATAATTGACAACATTGCATTCGCTTTCTTAATCACGGACTCAACCTGCATGTTTACCTTTAGAGAATCCTCAACTAGCACTCCCAGATCCCTCTGTACTTTGGCTTTACGAATTTTCTCACCGTTTAGAAAGTAATCCATGCTTCTATTCTTTTTTCCAAAGTGCAAACCTCGCATTTGCTCACATTGAATTCCATCAGCCATTTCCTGGACCACTCCTCCAAACTGTCTAGATCCTTCTGCAGCCTCCCCACTTCCTCAGTACTACCTGCCTGTCCACCTAACTTCGTATCATCGGCAAACTTCGCTAGAATGCCCCCAGTCCCTTCATCCCGATCATCAATATATAACGTGAACAGCTGCTGCCCCAACACTGAACCCTGCGGGATATCACTTGTCACCGGCTGCCATTCCGAAAAAGAACCTTTTATCCCAACTCTTTGCCTTCTGTCAGACAGCCAATCCTCAATCCATACCAGTAGCTCACCTCGAACACCATGGGCCCTCACCTTGCTCAGCAGCCTCCCGTGTGGCACCTTATCAAAGGCCTTTTGAAAGTCTAGGTAGACCACATCCACTGGGTTTCCCTGGTCTAACCTACTTGTCACCTCTTCAAAGAACTCCAACAGGTTTGTCAGGCACGACCTCCCCTTACTAAATCCATGTTGACTTGTTCTAATCCAACCCTGCTCTTCCAAGAATTTAGAAACCTCATCCTTAATGATGGATTCTAGAATTTTACCAACAACCGAGGTTAGGCTCCATGTCGAACATAATCCCAAACTAAACAAATCTCACCTGCCTGCTCCTGGCCCATGTCCGTCCATACCTTTCCTACTCATGTCCTTATCCAAATGTCTTTTAAACTGCACCCACATCCACTACTTTCTCAGGAAGTTCATCGCACATGTGAACCACCCTCTGTGTAAAAGATTTGCACCTCATGTCTTTATTAAATCTCTCTCCTCTCACCTTAAAAACATGTCCCCCAGTCCTGAAATCCTCCGTCCTACGAAAAAGACAATCATCGTTAATTCTATCTGTACCTCTCATTATTTTATAAACTTCTTTTACGTCACCTCTCAACCTCCTAAGCTCCACTGAAAAAGTCCCAGCCTATCCTGTCTTATTTTATAACTCAAACCCTCCATAACCAGTAATATTCTGGTAAATCTGTTCTGAATCCTCTCCAACTTAATAATATCTTTCCTGTAATCAGGCGACCAGAACTGGACACAGTATTCCAGAAGAGGCCTTATCAATGTCCTGTACAACCTTAACATAACGTCCTCTCCTACAGTCAAAGGACTGCACAATGAAGGCAAGCGTGTCAAATGCCTTTCTAACTACCCTATCTATATGTGATGCAAACATCAAAGAATTATGTATCTACATCTCGAGTTCCCTCTGTTCTGCAACACTACACAAGGCCCTACCATTAATTGTTTAAGCTCTACCCTTGTTTGTTAGATCAAAATGCAATACCTCATTTATCCAGAACAAACCCATCTGCCATTTTTCAGCCCATTGACCCATTTGATCAAGATCCCATTGTAATCGTCAAAAATCTTCTCCACAGTCTACCATGCCACCAATTTTGGAGTCATCCACAAACTTACTAACCATGCCTTCTACATTTTCATCCAAATCTTTAACTTAAATGACAAACAAAAGAGGACCCAGAACTGCTCCCTGTGGAACAGCACTGGTCACAGCCTCCAGTCTGGAAAGCAACCCTCCATCATCATTTTCTTGTCTCCTGCCGATAAGCCAATTTTGTATCCAATTGGCAAGCTTACCCTGAATCCCATGTGACGTCATTTTACTAATTAGTCTACCATGTGGAGCTTTGTCTGGTTTGGGGAATTTAGGATGGAGGGTGTGTGAATCCAGAACAAGGTCAGCTAAAGAGTTACCTAGGACTTGTATTTAATAGTCTAACTTTTAATTAACTATCCATTTAATTTCAGCAGAACTGTTGGAATTTGCTGGGATATGTGGAGACTTTTGGAGAGTTCCAGGTGTGGAGGAGTTTCCCCTGTGAAATTTCCTGAACAATTCCTTTGGATTGTACTCCACTGGGGGTTCTGCAAGTCCCCCTTTGCAACCCCCCATCGAGATTGGAATAATAACCGTCTGTCTGACCATCAGAAAATCCAGGCCACAGTTTCACACTGTTATTTGAGGTTATGCTTAAACATCTCTGCACTTGTTACAGTGGTAAATTTCAAGTTATGGGAAAGTTGTATAAACTTCATATAATCAAGAAGTTTTACTTAAATGTTAATGTAAATTTATTGTTGTCAACTGGTCAGAGTTCACTAACTACTTATTGACAAAATAAATTGTGTGATTACTGCACTATTGCAAAAATTAAGCAATTAGAATGAAAGTGTATGTTAGACATCACCAGCTGCTAGTTCCCTTCCAAGTCATTTACCATCATGACTTGATGTGGAGGCGCCGGTGTTGGATTGGGGTGGACAAAGTCACAAGTCCCATGATATTGGGTTATAGTCCAACAGGTTTATTTAAAATCATAAGCTTTTGGAGTGCTGCTTCTTTGTCAGGTGAAGTGACTTATCTGATGAAGGAGCAATCCTCTGAAAGCCTGTGTTTTTAAAGGTTGGGATATCTGGCTGGCATGGACAGGTTGGACCGAAGGGTCTGTTTCCATGCTGTACATCTCTATGACTCTGACTATAACCTGGTATGGGACATCTGATCATGACTTGCCAATATATTGCCACTCCCTCAGTGTCACCGGATCAAAATCTTGGAACTCCACCCCCTTACCCACCCCCAAACCCACAGCAATGTCAGCAGCAATAAGCACACTGGGAATGTAATGTTGGGTGAAAGCTGTGATTTACAGTTTTAAGTTTGGAGGCTGGCTTTCCTGCAAGCTTGGAGAAGTCCTTACTGAAAACCAAAAGGAAATCTAATTATTCTGTACAAATCACAAAAACATTGTCGCTGTAGCTTAGATGCTGCCTTGGAAATACCAACAAAATCATCTTCAGGATCAGAAAGTTTTCCCATTTAAGTTAAAAATCTATTGCGAGGCTAATTACTTCTGCAATGCTACAAAATGTCATTTGTTTTAAGTGTTTTATATCTTTGTTTTAAAAATTAGCTGTTACTTTTTTCCTGCAAAACTGTCATGGTGGGAACTGCAACCAAACTCTATCAGGAGTAGTTTGACAACAGTTTTGAGGGATTTATTTGTTCATTTTATACTTTGCCAATTTAAATTTCCTTTTGCTGAAGGCTTGGCCAAAATCTGGGCTTTATCATTGAAGACGTCGAATCACGAAAAGTAGACTGAAGGAGGTCTTATTGTTTATTGGAGCTAAGCCAACGATAACTTACAATTGACTGATTAATCCACTCAATGACCGCTTCCTTGTTAAAGAAGAAATGCACAGAGAAGTACAACATGGAAACAGGGCATTTGGCACAACTAATCCAAGTCAACCTTTATCCTACACATCAAGAACTAGGTCTGAGCATATTTATATTTCTGTTTATTTGCATTTCTCTTCAAGCCCCCTATCTGCATCAATTACTGCAATAATCCTGGTGAATTTTGCAGTCTCACAACTCTCGATGTTTATATTACAGAAGTGTATTGAAATTTGAAAACACTTACATTTAACCCTGACCTTCATCTGGACTCGGAGAAAGTGAGGACTGCAGATGCTGAAGATCAGAGTCAATAAATGTATTGCTGGAAAAGCACAGCAGGTCAGGCAGCATCCGAGGAGCAGGAGAGCCGACATTTCAAGAATAAGCTGATGCTTACTTAGAACTTATGCTTGAAACATCGATTCACCTGCTCTTCGGCTGCTGCCTAACCGGCTGTGCTTTTCCAGCAGCACACTTTTTGAACCTTCATCTGGACTCCCCAATTGCTGGAAAGAATCTATTTCTCCCTATTTTGTACTATCCTTTCATTATTTTAAATACTTCCATATCATCTCAGAATGTGTTGTAACAAAACAGATTTATCTTTTTTAGTTTGTATTTATATTTCTTCATGCCTGCCGTGATTTAGTCTGGTATCCTGTCTGTGGCCTCAGGCTGCAAAACTCAGAGGCTGAGCATAAGTATTTCTCATGTCACGGGCGCCTTCCTCTCAAGTCCAAAATGGCGACGGTGTACACGTGTTGGCAAATACTGCCAAAGCTGAGGATTCAACCAGCTGAGGCACAGCAATACTTCTTTGTAACCAGCCTTTCTTTCTTGGCCTCCAGGCAGCTGGCACTTCTACTGTTCTTTTAATCTATTCTGACCACAGCGCATTCATGTCTAGTGATTCACCCTGTGCACATTCTGTCTCCCTACATTACCATCAAAGGCATGTGTAATACCTGTACTGAGCTGCTGGCTACAATTTCAGATCAAGGATGGGTGCTTGTTCCACAGAGATCTACTCTTCCTCTGGCTCTCTCCTCTACAGCATTACTTGTTGTCCAGATAGAAAGTCCTGCATATCTGAATCTACATACCTGGAAAGTTAGGATGACAGTGATGGGAGAAAAGTGAGAAATACATGGGTAAACCATCCACACTTTATACATCATACCACATTGCAGGGCAAGGGTGATTTGGAATTTTAGAAGGTAAATAATATGAGGAATGTATTTGATAGTTTCAGTGACAGCACTTGCTACAGCTTTAGTGGCAACCACATTAAGAACACTGAGCAATTCCAGGAGAGATTGAGGACAGGTAGCTAATCCTACTCTGTGCAAGTTCTTTCCTGCTGTTTCCTTTTATGGGCTGTGTTCTGCAACGTAGACGATTGTCAGTAAATGTGTTGAATTGTGTGTGGACGACCCACCCGTCACAGCTGAATAGCTTTTAGTGTGTGGAAACGATTGCAATGGTCAGTGCCTGAGGAGGTGATGGAACCTATGAAAGTTTGGCAGGAGTCCTGAGTAAAAGCTATTGTTGATGGTTCGGTAATGGGGATGTTAAATGTTCAGCAGTGTGTTTGGTTGTCAGTGCTGTTATAGGATGACATTTCAAACTATATTTATGGATATTGACCACTCATGTTTGATCATTGAACTTCTTCTTATGAAAGACCATAAGATGTGGAAGCTAGACTAAGTCAATCAGCTCATCAAGTCTGCTCCACCAAGGTTTATCTGATCATCCTCAATCCCACTTACCCCCCCCCCCCCCACCCCCCGCCACCACAACCCTTGATCCCCTTACTGATTAAAATTCTGTCTGTTTAGGCTTAATACACATAATGACCCAGCCTTGACATCCCTCTATAGTAAAGGATTTCACAGATTTATTCTCCTTTGAGAGAAGAAATTCCTTTTCATCTCAGTCTTAAATGTGCAATTCCTTGCTCTCAGATTATGCCCTCTGAACCTGGACTCTCTCACAAAGAATGTCTGTATCTACCCTGTAAGCTCCCTAAGAAGCCTGTATGTTCCAATAAGATTTCCCCTTATTCTTCCGACCTGCTTAACTTTCCCCTGTGAACGTTTTCTGAACTACACCATTACCAACACCCGACAATTCCAGTATGTATATCTTTCTTCAGGTAAGATAATGAGAACTGTTCACAGTATTCCCAGCGAGATTGGAAATTAGAGCAAAACCTCTCTATTTAACATTCAGGATTAGTGGTGCTGGAAAAACACAGCAGTTCAGACAGCATCCGAGGAGCAGTAAAATCGACGTTTCGGGCAAAAGCCCTTCATCAGAAATATCCGAAACGTCGATTTTACTGCTCCTCGGATGCTGTCTGAACTGCTGTGCTTTTCCAGCACCCCTAATCCAGAATCTGGTTTCCAGCATCTGCAGTCATTGTTTTTACCCTCCCTATTTAATACACAATTCCCTTTGAAGGAAAGGCCAACAGTTCACTTGCCTTCCCTAGATGCCAGAGTTTTGTGATTATTAAGTTTTCACCAACTCATTTCAACTATTTATATGCCTCTGTTGATTCTTTGTATCATCATTACCACCCGCCTTTCCACCTATTTTTGCATCATACTCAAACTTGGCTGTAGGATATTCACTTCCATAATATATTTTGCGGATAACTGTAGCACCAGCATTGTCTTCTGTGTCACTCATGGAATACATGGAGAACGAGCCAATTGGATACAGAACTGGCTTGAAGGTAGAAGATAGAGAATGGTGGTGCTTTTCAGATTGGAGGCCTATGACCAGTGAAGTGCCACAAGGATTGGGGCTGGGTCCACTACTTTTCATCATTAATATAAATGACTTGGATGTGAGCATAAGAGGTACAGGTAATAAGTTTGCAGATGACACCAAAATTGGAGGTGTAGTGGACAGCAAAGAAGGTTACCTCAGATTATAACAGGATCTTGATCAGATGGGCCAATGGGCTGAGAAGTGGCAGATGGAGTTTAATTCAGATAAATGCGAGGTGCTGCATTTTGGGAAAGCAAATCTTAGCAGGACTTATACACTTAATGGTAAGGTCCTAGGGAGTGTTGCTGAACAAAGAGACCTTGGAGTGCAGGTTCATAGCTTCTTGAAAGTACAGTCACAGGTAGATGGGATAGTGAAGAAGGTGTTTGGTATGCTTTCCTTTATTGGTCAGAGATTTGAGTAAAGGAGTTGGGAGGTCATGTTGCGGGTGTACAGCAAGTTGGTTAGGCCACTGTTGGAATATTACATGAAATTCTGGTCTCCTTCCTATTGGAAGAATGTTATGAAACATGAAAGGGCTCATGAAAGATTAACAAGGATGTTGCCAGGGTTGGAGGATCTGGGGTACAGGGAGAGGCTTAGAAGGCTGGGGCTGTTTTCCCTGGAGCGTTCGAGGCTGGGGGGTGATCTTATAGAGATTTATCAAATAATGAGGTGCATGAATAGGATAAATAGTCAAGGTCATTTCCCTGGGGTGGGGGAGTCCAGAACTAGAGGGCATAGGCTTAGGGTGAGAACGGAAAGATATAAAAGAGACCTAAGGGGCAACTTTTTCATGCAGAGGGTGGTATGCGTGTAGAATGAGCTGCCAGAGGAAGTGGTGGAGGCTGGTACAATTGCAACATTTTAAAGGCATCTGGATGGGCATATGAATAGGAAGGGTTTGGAGGGATATGGGGCGGGTGCTAGCAGGTGGGACTAGATTGGGTTGGGATATCTGGTTGGCATGGACGGGTTGGACCGAAGGGTCTGTTTCTGTGCTGTACATCTCTTTGACTCCACTAGTTACAGGTTGCCATATGAAAATCCCTCTTTTATACCAATTCTTTTCTCCTATTAGTTGGCAAATATCCTAAGTACATTAATATACTATTCCTAAAAATATGGTGCTTCTTTTACTAATAGCCTTAAGTATAGGCGCTTATCAAATGCCTGTTGGACATCCAAATATATCACACTGATTTCCTGTTTTCTAATCAACCTGTTACATCCTGGAAGAACTGAAATAAAATTGTCAGGCAAGATTTCCTCTTAATGAAGTCATGATGAATCTGATTAATTGTATTATTTAATTCTATTTGTATTTCCACTCAACTGAATATGTCAAGATAGCCAAAATACATTTCCCCTTTCAAAGTTTGTGCGAAGATTTGTAGCTCAGGTGCTCGTTGTTGTGGTTCTGTTCGCCGAGCTGGAAGTTTTTGTTGCAAACGTTTCGTCCCCTGGCTAGGCGACATCATCAGTGCTTGGGAGCCTCTTGCAAAGCGCTTCTTTGATGTTTCCTCCGGTGTTTATAGTGGTCTGTCCCTGCCGCTTCCGGTTGTCAGTTTCAGCTGTCCGCTGTAGTGGTTGGTATATTGGGTCCAGGTCGATGTGTTTGTTGATGGAGTTTGTGGATGAATGCCATGCCTCTAGGAATTCCCTGGCTGTTCTCTGTCTGGCTTGCCCTATGATAGTAGTGTTGTCCCAGTCGAATTCATGTTGCTTGTTGTCTGCGTGTGTGGCTACTAAGGATAGCTGGTCGTGTCGTTTCGTGGCTAGTTGATGTTCATGTATGCGGATTGTTAGCTGTCTTCCTGTTTGTCCTATATAGTGTTTTGTGCAGTCCTTGCATGGTATTTTGTACACTACATTCGTTTTGCTCATGTTGGGTATCGGGTCCTTCGTTCTGGTGAGTTGTTGACTGAGCGTGGCTGTTGGTTTGTGTGCCGTTATGAGTCCTAGGGGTCGCAGTAGTCTGGCTGTCAGTTCCGAGATGCTCCTGATGTATGGTAGTGTGGCTAGTCCTTTTGGTTGTGGTATGTCCTCGTTCTGTGGTCTTTCTCTTTGGCATCTGTTGATGAAGTTGCGCGGGTATCCGTTTTTGGCGAATACCTTGTATAGGTGTTCCTCTTCTTCTTTTTGCAGTTCTGGTGTACTGCAGTGTGTTGTGGCCCTTCTGAACTTTCATAGTTCAGGACTTGGTCTGTGTGTGTGGCTTTCCTGTATACCCTTGTAGTGAATTCTCCGTTCGGTGTTCTCTGTACCATCACGTCTAGGAATGGGAGTTGGCTATCCTTTTCTTCTTCTCTCGTGAATCGGATTCCTATGAGTGTGGCGTTGATGATCCGGTGTGTTTTTTCTATTTCTGTGTTTTTAATGATTACAAACGTGTCATCGACATATCTGACCCAGAGTTTGGGTTGAATTTGTGGTAGGACTGTTTGTTCTAACCTTTGCATAACTGCCTCTGCTATGAGTCCCGAGATTGGTGATCCCATGGGTGTTCCGTTGATTTGTTCGTATATCTGGTTGTTGAATGTGAAGTGTGTTGTGAGGCACAAGTCCAGTAGTTTAAGTATGCCGTCTTTGTTGATAGGTTCAGCATCCTGTTTTCTGTTCTATATGTCCAGTAGGTTGGCTATTGTTTCTCTGGCTAGGGTTTTGTCAATCGAAGTGAACAGTGCCGTCACGTCGAATGATATCATGGTTTCTTCTTTGTCTATGTGTATATTTCTGATGATGTCCAAGAATTCCTGTGTTGATTGTATAGAGTGTTTGGATCCGCTGACCAGGTGTTTCAGTTTCTGTTGTAGTTCTTTGGCCAGTTTGTATGATGGTGTCCCTGGCAGTGATACTATGGGAAGACAGCTAACAATCCGCATACATGAACATCAACTAGCCACGAAACGACACGACCAGCTATCCTTAGTAGCCACACACGCAGACAACAAGCAACATGAATTCGACTGGGACAACACTACTATCAGAGGGCAAGCCAGACAGAGAACAGCCAGGAAATTCCTAGAGGCATGGCATTCATCCACAAACTCCATCAACAAACACATCGACCTGGACCCAATATACCAACCACTACAGCGGACAGCTGAAACTGACAACCGGAAGTGGCAGGGACAGACCACTATAAACACCGGAGGAAACATCAAAGAAGCGCTTTGCAAGAGGCTCCCAAGCACTGATGATGTCGCCTAGCCAGGGGACGAAACGTTTGCAACAAAAACTTTCAGCTCGGCGAACAGAACCACAACAATTTCCCCTTTCATTAGTCTGTACTGACTGAGGAGCATGTTTTAAATTGGGCTATAGATCATAATCATGTAAATGAACAGACAGCAGGGAGTTTGGCTGTTGCCTGCATTATTTTCAATGGCTACAATGGATCCATCACAATCCCTGTAGTCAAGAAAGGAACGTTAATATATGGGATTGCCCATGGGTTCCAGAGTCAAGAGTGGTGCTGGAAAAGCACAGCAGGTCAGGCAGCATCCGAGAAGCAGGAAAATCAACGTTTCGGGCAAAAGGCTGACCTGCTTTGCTTTTCCAGCACCACACATTTGACTCTAATCTCCAGCATCTACAGTCCTCACTTTCGCTCCCATGGTTCCAGAGTGGCTATTGTTCTGAGCTGATGCTGATGGGCAGTTAGTGATGAGTAATGAATGTGGCCTGGCCAGTGATGCTCATATTCCATGAATAAATAAAACAAAAGAGATGAAGTCTAACCTTGAACAATTAACATTGATCTTAGCATTAAATTGCTGGAAGGCAGTCATTGGAATTGTGGGCATTCTTTAATCAAACTTTTATCTTAGGTTGGGGCCAGGTGGGAGGTGTAGTACAGTTTCTGACATCCCATGACACAGTCTCTAAGTCTGCAGCCCTATTTGTAAATGTGGCCATGTACTGACTCACCACTGGAGGACTAATGTGTGATATTGAATACACATTAGCAAGCATCCCTCACTTCTGATCTGTTGATGGAATGAAGGCTACTGTTTAGGAACTCCTGCAGCAATGTTTTGAGGCTGAGACAATTGGCTTTCAGCAATAATAACCATCTTATTTCAATGAATGACAGTAATGTGATGGTAATGGGCAGGATTGGATTTTTCCTGCTTTGTATATCTGTCTAATACTCTAACTACAGCACTGTAGTTGTCGAGGAACAGTTCAGCTAAAGGAGCATTTAAGTCTGGAACACATGTCTTCAGCAGTCAAACTAGAATGTTGCTGAGATCCACAACCTTTGCCATAGCCAATGCAATTACTTGTTGGTACAGACTGAGGAAATCGAATTGGCTGAAGAATGGTTTCTCTGATAGTGGGGATTTCAGGAGCAGGTTGATTTGGATCACAAATTTGGCACTTCTGTTTAGGGATCCTTGCAGATGCTTCAGTTTTATATGGAACATATGAGCAGTACAGCATAGAAGCAAGCCCTTCGGCCCATCATGTCTGCGCTGACATGATGTCATAGCTTCACATTTTAATTCTAAACTGCAGTTTATCTTTTTGCCAATAAGTAAAATCAAGTGCTCAATTGTCACTGTATTTAAATGTGGAACTCTAGATTTATCAAGTATCACTTTTTAGCACTTCAATTTATCCTTAGTTTGTGTATATCCGTTGTGCTTACCATACACGATCCCAAGGGCGATGCTGATTATTGCAATGTAGCCAAAATAGACTGTTTGAAACAGTCCATACATCTTTTTTTGTCTTTAATACTCATGCACTGGACTCCTACCATTCAGGGTGGAGTGGTTTATGGAGCATTTTTCTCCAGCTGGTTGCTTCTTGTCTACAATCATTCATGCTGGGTGTGGCAGGACTGCATTGTTGATTTGATCTGTTAATGATGGTATTGCTTAGTTCTGATGGTAACATACTATTTCTGCTGTTTCGCCTGCATGGATTCTTGTGTTGTAGCTTCACCATGTGGGCAGCTCACATTTAGAAATGTCACAGGCTGCTCCTGGTCTGCCTTTCTACATAACTCTCTGTACCAGGCTTATTGTTAATCTTAAAACAAATAAGAAAAAATGTCATGAGATTATAGATTGTGACGGAAGACAATTTTTCTCCTTTTGATTGTGTGCAGGACCTCATGGATGCCTGTTTTTCAGCTACTAGATCATCGTGTATGATTTTTAGAATAATGTACACTCAAAAAATAGGACATCAATGGACTTTTAAGGCAAATGTTCTGATTAGCACAGTGATCTCTGTTTCTGCTAGATAAACTCCCATTTTGCAAATCCTTCAGATGTCAGTCAGTGCAGGAAATTGTGGAGGGAGCCTTGCAAAAGTCTGTGCAGAAGTCATGCTCCCTTTTTACAGCAGCACCTGTGGTATTCCAATAAGTAAGTGTCTCAAAGCTTCCCAGTATGATATTGAGATTGTATGAATGAATTGGTGGGTAAATGGATAAATGTATAGGTGTGTCAGTAGCTGGGATGGCTGGGTAAATGGGTAAGCAGTTGACTAGCAAGATTGAGTCAAGAAGGAGATGGGGCAGTGGCTGTTTTACAAGCAAGTCAGACAAGTTCTGGACTGGGGAATTGGGGGGTCAATTGTATTGATACCCAAGAGTTATATTACGGTTTTTCTGTCTAACATTTTTTTGGATAACTATTCAGTTAAGGAAGTTGGAATTGTCTGAAGTTTTTTAAACTAATACAGACTAGTGCCTTTTTCAGAGGGTCTTAGACAACAGGGGCCCTGGCTAACAGAAGTTCAAGTCCCTGGCAACTCCCAGCAGAGACTGGAAATCTTGAGTCAATATTAAACTCTTCCAAAACAGACATCCAAGAAACTGTCATACTAACATTATCCTTAAACTTATAGATCAACAAACAACTCCTTTGGGACCTGATTTTCTATTTTGTACTTCTCTCATCTACAATACGGGGGATGAGTTAGTGGATTGTTAGGTTGTAGTTACAAGAAGGAATTACACAATTTGATAGAAGTTGCAATATTAAGGAAAATACGTTTAAAATTAGACAAAATATCAAAAATTAAACAGCAATCACATATCAATTAATATTCAAAACTGAGTTTGTATAATTTAGCAAATATATTACAAAGTACACTAGAAATGAGGTTACAATCATAACACAAATTTGATCATTCAAAATCTGGTAAGCAGGATCAATATTTTGATTCTTACTACAACGTTGTAACAAAATAAATCCAAGCTTACATGTTTCAATATGCATGTACATGTAAATTTGATGTTTTTGGCTGTGCCACAATATTCAACTATAATGGTTACATCTATAATAAAATAGAAGTCTTTTTTAACAAAGCATATTGAAGGATATATTTAATTTCAGTGTGTGATTATAAAAATTAAACTTTTTCATGAATGCACATATTAGCCTGTTTCACAAAATATATTTCAGAGACTTTTACTCTTTAGTACACCATTCTATCAGCCAAAAAACTTTTGAATTAGTTTCTAGTATGTCAAGGTAATTATTTCTTTGTTACTGCTAGGTTTACAGTTCAAAGATTTTGGAGTGTTTGTGATCACAGGAGAGAACCAGCTATTTGAATTTAACTTCGTTTTACTATTTTGAACAACCATTGATATTGCATATGGCAGTTCTTGATAGTTTTATACTGACAGAGAGAGAGAGAGAGATTGAAAGAGAGATAGAAAGTGAGAGTGAGAGAGAGAAAGAGAAAGAACATGAGAAAGATAGAGAGAGAGAGAGAGATACACCACACAAAAAGACACAGGTGTCAGGACAAGGACAGGGAAAAGAATCTGCAGTCATGTTATTCAACCTCCATGTGCTTTTTTCCAAAATTAAAGCTAAAAAGTTTGCAATTTTTCCTAGCAATATTTCTGATTCATCCAGATGTCAATGTCAACAGTCATTCCTTATTGTATATTATTTGCAAGAAAAAAAAATCAAAACCTATTAGAAGAGATTGTTGTCTCTCAAAACTATGATTAATAACCATTATTTTCTTTCCAACAGAACAATTAGCATTATAAAGTGTTTCAAACAGATACCAACCAGAGTAAAAAAAAATCCCTTTTAAAAACAGCTTCTCTGTATTACTCAATTGGCTTTCATGTCTTTGAATGGACTGTCATCTCCAGTTTCCCAACCTGATTGCTATTCAGTAATTGTACTGGAAATATCAACGTTTGGTGTCAGATAAGAACAATGGTTCAATATGATGGTCCCATAATGCTCACATGTTAACACTAACTCCCTCACATGGTTTGTAAATAAGCATAGATCACATTGATGAGATACAGGAAGGCAACTTGTGCTCACTGAATTTCAATGCAGCCAGCATTTATAGCATCTACTGAAGTAAGCAAAAACTGGAGACAAAATTGTTGGAAAAATATTATTTGCAAATTCCGAAACATCTTCATGGTCACTGGTCACACCAGTTAGTAAGATAACAGGGAAGTTGATAACTCTCAATGTTATTTATCCACAGCAGTATAGCAATTTCATACAAGAGGCAAATGTGTTGTTAAGTTCAAATATCCAAGCGTCGTTGTCTGCAAAGCCTTTAGCTCTACATAAACAGTAGCTTGTTCTCTGCTTCACTGTTGAAATGCATAGAATAGTGTGAGGCTGAAATATTTCCATGATAAATGCAAACTAAACACATCTGCAGAAAGTTAGATCTTGTTAGACTAAACAGTCTATGTTTAAGATTGTTTTTAAATGTTAGTTACTTCCATTCAATCTGTCTGATGCCCTATGAAAAATTTAAAAACCTAAACATCCAGGAACAAGTCTAACAAGTGGCTGACATCACCTGCATAGCAAATTATAGTCCACTATGTATTTTGATGCTAGTGTCAGGACGATAAGGTTTTGTTGTTGATCTGTGAGAGGGTGCCAGAAGTGTTAAGTTTCTTAGAGAGGAATGAATAAGGTAATTGATCAAATGGACAAATCGCCTTGCTTGGATCAAATTTAATATGCAATGTTGCACATAATTCTGAACACCAAATCTCTATACGATTTTGTTCTTATTTTCTCAAGGCTATGACTATGTTTACTAGTTACTAATTTGATCAGTCAAGGAAACAAATGTAAGTGAGACTGTGACAATCTCTGCAAGTTGGAAACTGTTTGCAAGATCCTCACTCCTTATTGTTTCTTTGGAATAGCCACAATTATGTCTATCAGTTCTTCATTTATGATACTATATTTAAACTAATCATTGTACTTGTGCAAGAAAAACAAAGTCTGCATTATCCTTAAGTCACATGTGAAAATTATTTCCTGTCCTCTGCCTAACCTGAGGAACAAACACAGAAGGAACTACATATAAGAAAATATTTTACTGTCTTATTGATCAGATAGATTTTTCAGACACCTTTTAGTTGATATTTTCAATGGGGATACAGAGAAATATGATAGTAGACACTTCTAGTTCTTAGTATTAATAATGAGTTGAAGGGTTAATTAGAACGGGCAGAAATGTGAAGTTGAAGCTAAGGTGAGATCAACCACGATTGTATTAAAACGACAGAGCTTTGCTTATTCCTGCTCTTAGTTTTCATGTTCTTACGGTAGTTAAAAGTTAACAAAGTTAACTTTACTACCTTTAGTCATTGAGGTAATAACTTTCGAAAAGTGAAATTGGTTTGAGCTAAAGTGCATTGTAAACCTAAAAAAATTTTTTCAAAGTTTTCACCTCAAAATAAAGTCCACACTATACAATAAGTTGGAAGTAGAATTTCATGGTCATCAGCTGGTCTTGTTTCTTCAGTATTTTCTTTGAAATTGTCCGTAATTATCAGGAGTAAGGCTCCGATCCTTCTGTGTGCCACAAAGAGCTTGTCCTGGTTTGGTACTTGAGCTGGAAACACCATTTGATATGACCTAGAAAACAACAGACAAGGATATTCACTGTACCATACAGTCATAGAGTCGTACTGTATGGAACTCACCCTTCGGTCAACCAGTTCATGTCGAGGAGAAAGTGAGGACTGCAGATGCTGGAGATCAGAGCTGAAAATGTGTTACTGGAAAAGCGCAGCAGGTCAGGCAGCATCCAAGGAACAGGAGAATCGACGTTTCGGGCAGGGGCTTATGCCCGAAACGTCGATTCTCCTGTTCCTTGGATGCTGCCTGACCTGCTGCGCTTTTCCAGCAACACATTTTCAGCTCATGTCTAATATAATCCCAATCTAAACCAGTCCCTCCTGCCTGCTCCTGCCCCAAATCCCTCCAAACCCTTCCTGTTCATGTGTTTATCTAAATATGTTCTAAATGTTATAATTGTACCCACATCCACCACTTCTTCAGGAAATCCATTCCACACACAAATCACACTCTGTGTAAAATATTTACCTCTCGTGTTTTTTTAAAAATCTTTACCCCTCATCTTAAAATTGTGCCCCCATGTCTTGAAATCCCTCCTCGGAAAAAGACAACTACCATTAACTCTATCTATACCTCTCATTATTTTATACACTTCTTTCAACCTCCTATGTTCCAGTGAAAAATGTCTCAGCCTATCCTGTCTCTCTTTATAACTCAAACATTTCATACCTGGCAATATCCTGACAAATCTCTTCTGAAACCTCTCCAGCTTGATTATTCCTATAACTGGGTGACCAGAACTGGTAACACTATTCCAGAAGAGGCCTCATCAATGTCCTGTACAACCTTAATATGACTTTCCAACTCCTATACTTAAAGGACTGAGCAATGAAGGCAAGCATGCCATATGCCTTTTTAAGCATCCTGTCAATATGTGACGCAAACTTAAAGAATTATGTACCTGCACCCCTAGGTCCATCTGTTCTACAACACTTCCCAAGACAATACCATTAATTATATAAGCCCTACACTTGTCTGTTATATGAAAATGCAATATTTCACATTTATCATTGTAAATGAATAAACAATGTGCTGGATGATAATGAGCTATACTACTATATTCAGGGCAGCAGATTGGAAGAAGTTATTTCTGCTAGTTGGAAAATCTAGGACTAGGAGTGGAGTCAAAAAACTACAACCAAGTAACTCATTATCTGGCTTTGCAGCATCTTTAAATACAGGTGAGGTGCCAGAGGACTGGAGGGTTGCTCACATTGTTGCCCTGTAAAACATAGAAGAATACAGCGCAGTAGAATACATAGAAGAATACAGTGCAGTACAGGCCCTTCGGCCCTCGATGTTGCGCCGATCCAAGCCCACCTAACCTATACTAACCCACTATCCTCCATATGCCTATCCAATGCCCGCTTAAATGCCCATAATGAGGGAGAGTCCACCACTGCTACTGGCAGGGCATTCCATGAACTCACGACTCGCTGAGTAAAGAACCTACCCCTAACATCTGTCCTATACCTACCCCCCCTTAATTTAAAGCTATGCCCCCTTTAAAAGAAGGGTAGTAGGGATATTCCAATAACTACAGACCAGTGAGTCTGACGTCAGTGGTGGGAAAGTTGCTGGAGAAGGTACCAAAGGATAAAATCTATTTATATTTGGAAAAGAATGGGCTTATCAGTGATAAGCAACATGGTTTTGTGCAGGGGAGATCGTGCCTTACCAACTTAATAGAGTTCTTTGAGGAAGTGATCAAGTTGATAAATGAAGGAAGGGCTGTAGATGTCATATACATGGACTTTAGTAAGGCATTTGATAAGGTTCCCCATTGTAGACTAATGGAGAAAGTGAAGTCACATGGTGTGCAGGGTGTTCTAGCTAGGTGGATAAAGAACTGGTTGAGCAACAGGAGACAGAGAGTAGTAGTTGAAGGGAGTTTCTCAAAATGGAGAAAGGTGACCAGTGGTGTTCCACAGGGATCAGTGTTGGGGCTACTGTTGTTTGTGATATACATAAATGATCTGGAAGAGGGCACTGTTGGTCTGATCAGTAAATTTGCAGGTGACATGAAGATTGGTGGAGTAGCAGAAAGCATAAGGGACTGTCAAAGAATACAGGAGGCTATAGATACACTGGAGAGTTGGGTGGAGAAGTGGTAGATGGTGTTCAATTCAGGCAAATGTGAGGTGATGCATTTTGGGAAGTCTAATTCTAGAGCAAATTATACAGCAAATGGAAGAGTCTTGGGAAAAGTTGATGAGCAGAGAGATCTGGGAGTTCAAGTCCATTGTACCCTGAAGGTTGCTGCACAGGTGGATAGAGTGGTCAAGAAGGCATATGGTATGCTTGCCTTCATCAGACGGGGTATTGAGTATAAGAGCTGGCAGGTTATGTTAAAATTGTACATGACATTGGTTCGGCTGCATTTAGAATACTGCGTTTAGAGTTCTGGTCACCATATTACCAAAAGGATGTGGATGTTTTGGAGAGGATGCAGAGAAGGTTGACGAGGATGTTGCCTGTAAGGAAGGTGCTAGCTATGAAGAGAGGTTGAGTAGGTTAGGCTTGTTTTCATTAGAGAAAAGGAGATTGAGGGGGGACCTGATTGAGGTCTACAAAATCATCAAGGGCATAGACAGGGTGCGTAGAGATAAGCTTTTTCCCTAGGGTGAAGGATTCAATAATGAGAGGTCACGCTTTCAAGGTGAGAGGTGAAAAGTTTAAGGGGGATACACGCGGCAAGTACTTCACACATAGGGTGGCGGGCATCTGGAATGTTTTGCCAGCAGAGGTATTAGGGCCAGGCATGGTAGATTCAGTCAAGGAGCATCTGGACAGATGCATGAGTAGGTGGGGAGCAGAGGGATACAGACGCTTAGGAATTGGGCGATAGGTTTAGATAGAGGATTTGGGTCGGCTCAGGCTTGGAGGGCCGAAGGGCTTGTTCCTGGGCTGTTAGTTTTCTTTGTTCTTTGTTTTATTTTATGAACTGAGAGAATTGGTACAACTGTGATATTAAAGTATAAAATTGAAATGTGGATAAGTGAGGAAAGTGTTGCATCTAAAAATAAAAGTGACTACAGGAAAACTAAAGTATTGTTACTCGGTTGTCCAGCTCTTTTCCACTGCATCATTTTCCCATCATTGTTACTCCCATTAAAAATAAATCTAACCACATTATAATTTGGCTCAATGACTAGGTAAAGTGCAAAGAAACCATCCAGTACAGCTAATTTGACCCAGATACATGTGATGGTGATGCTTCATAGAACTAGATACAATAATAGCACCTGGAAAATTAGCCTTTGAAGGCATTTGGAAGAAATGATCTGCAGTTAGAGAAACACTTTACTCACAAAAGGAGATGGAATTTGTAGCAGGCCATTCGATGGACTTGTCTGGACTATTTCTTTGATATCTAAATTATGTTGCAGAAGAAAAGCAGTTTTAAAATTTTTAAAAAATATTTCAGCATGGATTTTCTATAAGTAATCAAGCATCAATGTAAGCTAAACTAATATTTTGAGATTATAATGAGCATTACAAAGAGATCTGGGTGTTCTTGTACACCAGTCAATGAAGGTAAGCATGCAGGTACAGCAGGTAGTGAAGAAGGCTAATAACATGCTGGCCTTCATAACAAGAGGGATTGAGTATAGAAGCAAAGAGGTTCTTCTGCAGCTGTACAGGGCCCTGGTGAGACCGCACCTGGAGTACTGTGTGCAGTTCTGGTCTCCAAATTTGAGGAAAGACATTCTGGCTATTGAGGGAGTGCAGCGTAGGTTCATGAGGTCAATTCCTAGAATGGCGGGACTACCTTACGCTGAAAGACTGGAGCGACTGGGCTTGTATACCCTTGAGTTTAGAAGACTGAGAAGGGATCTGGTTGAGATATATAAGATTATTAAAGGATTGGACACTGTGGAAACAGGAAACATGTTTCCACTGATGGGTGAGTCCCGAACCAGAGGACACAGTTTAAAAATATGAGGTAGACCATTTAGGACAGAGATGAGGAGAAACTTCTTCACCCAGAGAGTGGTGCCTGTGTGGAATGCTCTGCCCCAGAAGGCAGTGGAGGCCCAGTCTCTGGATTCATTTAAGAAAGAGTTGGACAGAGCTCTCAAGGATAGTGGAATCAAGGGTTATGGAGATAAGGCAGGAACAGGATACTGATTAGGAATGATCAGCCATGATCATATTGAATGGTGGTGCAGGCTCGAAGGGCAGAATGGCCTGCTCCTGTACCTATTGTCTATTAATTATCAGGTGTGGTTACCTGAATACCATAATTTATGCCTATGATCCCACCTCAACCCCAATATTCCCATCACTACCACAGCTCCACTTTTGCCTCAAAGTCCTGGAGGAACAACTCAGAAATTGAATACATGGACTTCCCAGTAGCACAGTGAATACATGTACCATATTACTCAGTAGCATCCTTACACAGGACTCAACACATTAACGCAATGGCTACAAGAGCAGGTCAGAGGCTAGGAATAAGGAGGCTAGTAACTCACCTCCTTACTCCCCAAAGCTTGTCCACCATCTACAAGGCACAAATCAGGAGTGTGATGGAATACTCTTCACTTGCCTGGATGGGTGCAGCTCCAACAACACTCAAGAAGTTTGCTGCCATCCCTTGATTGGCACCACATCCACTTCCTCCACCACCAATTTTCAGTAGCAGCAGTGTGTATTATCTACAATGTTCACTGCAGAAATTCACCAAAGATCCTTAGACAGCGCCCTCCAAACCCACAATCACTTCCATCTAGAAAGACAAGGGCAGCAGATACATGGGAACACCACTCACCATCCTGACTTGGAAATATAATGCTGCTCCTACAGTGTCAATGGGTCAAAATTCTTGAATTCCCTCCCTAATGCCATTGTGGGTGAATCCACAGCAAGTGGGCTGCAGTGGTTCAAGAAAGGCAGCTCACCACCACCTTCTCAAGGGCATCTATGGACAGGCAATAAATGCTGGCCAGTCAGCAACACCCACATCCCACAAAATGGATAAATAGAAAAAAGTACATCAGGGTGTTCCACATGTCAAATGTTAGGATAGGTAGGCTAGTCTCAGACAAAGCATAAGTTCTGTAAAAATGGTAATCCTCACCTCATTTGGGTTGGCAATGTGGGGCAAATTGATTAGAGCTCTCAATTTTGATGGCCATTCAAAGATGGACATTGAGAATGGTCAGGATTAGAATGGCTTAAATACATTTCATTGATGAAAATCTTGGTAACATACAACTTCAGGTGACAACCCCAGCCAGTGTTATAGCCTTCAAAGCAGGAGGGTTAAAATAAACAAGTATTTCAGCTGCTGTGTCAGTAACATGTATTGTTTTTTGCATGATTCATTGAAAATAACATTTGTTAAATCTATATTCCCTATCATTTCACCATAACCAATTGAATTCCATATAGACACCAGGAATTTTGGGACAGTCTTATGATCTTTCTATTCCAGTATTGGTCCTTAATCAAGGTGCACTTGATCAATGTGGATAAAATTAATGTAAGCCTCATCATAGTATAAGCAATTCATTCTTCCTTTTCAGATAACCCAATTAACTTCCACACTAACAAGTCTCAAGAGGAAATCCTAGCCAATTTGGTAATTTAAGTTTAAGGTTTAACTCTAAGTTCAATGCTGAATGAATGGGCTAAATATAGTAATTAGGCAAAGTTCATAAGGACTACCATTAATATCTTTGAGGAGAAAGTGAGGTCTGCAGATGCTGGAGATCAGAGCTGGAAATGTGTTGCTGGAAAAGCGCAGCAGGTCAGGCAGCATCCAGGGAACAGGAGAATCGACGTTTCGGGCATAAGCCTGAAGAAGGGCTTATGCCCGAAACGTCGATTCTCCTGTTCCCTGGATGCTGCCTGACCTGCTGCGCTTTTCCAGCAACACATTTCTACCATTAATATCTGTCAATATTAATACATAGGTTTATCTCCATTATAGAGATTCTGGATGTATGAGTCCCTGTTCTCTTCATTTCTCACACTATTCACTATATCCCCATAAACTACTTGAACCTCAGTAATTCTTTCTCTAAAATTATCCACCTCCAACTGCATTTATTAACTTTAAATCATTATATTGATTACATATAGCTTGGGCAAGGTGATGAGGCAGACCTTCATAACTACCACTGTCTTTAACGGGAGCTGATGGTGTCATTCTACATCACACACTAGCTATCTGATGACCCCACAACTATATGCAGTGGCATCCCTATTTCTCAGCAGGACAGAGATTACTGACTAACTTGCCTGTCAATAGAGTCATTCAAAAGATAATTATGCAGTTTTTAAAGAAAAGAAGAACAATGTGCATGCTTGTGGGGATGAAGCAGGAAAATAGCACTAAATAGCTGTCTGTTCCAGGCATGGCGAGCTGTATGGCCTCCGCCTCTGTTGTAACAGTTCGGTGACTCTGTGGTCCCCTCTCCAGACAAGCACTGCTGTAAATGACTGGAAGCAAATATCAATAAGGTTGAATGCTAAGCCATTGTGCAAGGATTTGGATCTGATCACTGAAAGCTGACAAGATAAGTTTTGAGTTTTAAGTTAATAAATGCAGTTGGAGGTCGATAATTTTAGATAAAGAATTACAGAGGTTCAAGTAGTTTATGGGGATATAGTGAACAGTGTGGGAAATGAAGAGAACACAGACTCATACATCCAGAATGTAGAAAGGATCCTCCAATCTTGAATTTGAAGATATAGTGAAATGATGTTATGGACGGATTGGATGATGAAGATTTTAAATTCAAAGGGCTGAGAGAGACTGCTTCATTAATTTTAATTGTATGTTAAAGCGCAACTAATTGCTATGCTATCTATAAATATTTATTATAATGATAATTGACATTTTACAGCAAAGTCAGTCAACAAAGTCTATTTAAAAACAGCCTCTACAAACTACAGTGACCAGAACCTATCATCAAAATGATTGTTATGTCTCCCAATCAAAGCAGGATGACTTTTTCCATTTAAATGCGCTGAGTGCATGACAATTACATCTCCAAATCATGAGTGAATGACAGTTACATCTCCAAATCATGAGTGAATGACAATTACATCTCCAAATCATGAGTGAATGACAGTTACATCTCCAAATCATGAGTGAATGACAGTTACGTAAAACAAGCTAATACATTTTGTGGCAAAATATCACAAATGGGATAGTTACAGATAAACTGTGTGTGAAATCAATTCCAGTCACTTTCAATAATGCAATCTCCAGATGGAATTAACAGGGGATCTTTCCAAAAATCTCCACTCTGATAGCTGATTGGTTGTGCCAAAGCTGAAGGAGCTGGGGCAATTATACTGGACATGCAGAGAAAAGCTCCAGCTCATGTTACTGCAAGTTTCATACACAAGCTTTAAACAACAGCATGCATCCACAATATTGGGAAACAGCATTAAAAAAAATTAACAAAAATATCTCATCAAAGTTCAAACAATTTTGGGAACTTTAACTCATTACACCTTAATTTAGGTTTGAGTTGTATATGTGTGAGTGCAAAAATTTTAACTGAAGAGTTCCTGGATTAATTTACTTACACTGCAATCTTTGATTGAGACGGTCTAATGACTGAAGGAGCTGTTGTTCTTCAAATGATAGTGCACTGAGACCTAATTGTTGAACTTTGTTTTGAAGAAAACTGTATCGTTGAGTCTCTATTTTCTCCATCGCCGAAAGGATGTCACTGTCTAGAGCAGATGTTTCCACCATGTTTTCTGCCAGCATAAATTGTTCAGTGCTTTGTGAAACTGCTGAGAAGATAACAGAAAAACAATTAATCTGTTAGGCTTTTTAAATTCTAGCTTTCATACTACCAAGTACTTTTAAACAACGTGCTCAGATGTATTACAACTCCTCTGGATCAGATGGGATTTAAACCCAGGACCTTCTGGATCAGAGGTAGCGCCACTACTCTGCATCATGAAAATACCTAGCTTTCATGCTACTAATACATAAGTTGAAAGTTAGGAAACCTGGTCACAAATGACAGTTAAACAGAAGATTAGTGTAAAGTGGTACTTTAAATTCCTTTACTAAGCAAAACTTTAAATAGAAATTTAACTTTATAATTGTTTATTAATCTTGTAAACAAACGGCTTGTAAAGGAGGAAGCAAGACCTGGTCAATCAGTCCAGTCCAGTTCAGCACGGGCAGTGCAATACCCTTTCTTTAACCTCCTTCCTGACATTTTCAAGTTAAAAGTGATTCGCTTGTACTTCTTTCAATCTGGTATACTGCATTTGCTGTTCACAATGTTTATAATGGTGAGACAAAGCACAGATTCAGTGATCATTTTGTGGAACAACTCCATTTATTCCCCAAGCACAACCCTGGGCTTGTCATTTTAAATTCTTAGCACCAATCTGAATGACCTCTCTCCTCAGCAACCCAAACAAATATCTTCCCCTTTTTGCTCTTACTTGATCTCTTAACTCACAGTCAATATATCCTGCCTTTGCACTTGCTTAAAATCTGTTACACTGATAGGTCTTTCAATTAAAAGACTTTCTAATATTAACATGATTTTTTTCTCTTTACAGATGCTGGTCGACTTACTGAGTATTTCCAATGTTTCCTGATTTTATTTAATGTTATATTTAATCCTAGTCTCTATCTTCTATCTCATAACCAATTATCAAGCCTTACCACAAGTTCAATTCCATTCACAAATGATAACATTTGTGGATAACTTAATCAAATCTCATCTGAAATATACAGACACAAAATCTACAGCTGTTTCTTTATCCATAATCAGTGAACACCTCAAAATATTAATAAACTATTCATATTTGATCTACCCATTACAAATCCAAGCACTGTTGAAATCACTAAAATAAGCACACAAATCTTAAAGGAATGAACGCGAAACTTCAAAACCCACATTAAAGTAATAGTGCATTGAATTTTTAAAAAATAGTATTTTAGATTTACTTGCTGGACAGAAAGAAGAACAGTCAGTTCCCTTCCACTAAATAAAGCTAGTTTTTGATTGGTCAGATAAACCAATGTGTAGACAATACCAGACACTATATCTATGAAACATTATTATCTTTGTACTTGTAAGCACTCAGAGTGTGTGGTATCAGTGAAAGAATGCAAATGTTCAAAATAGTCTGCACTTGATAAGCCAACATCTGTTTTCTTTTTGCAAAATATAAATGGCACCTTCTTCAGTGTTTTGAGCAGCATTTATTGTTAGGACTGGATCAAAAGTACTTGGAAATGGACTAATCTGGATGTTCTGTAAAACAAAATTAATTTATAACATCAGTAAATTATGGTAGAAACTAAAGTAACAGTAATTGTATCAAATTACCAGCAATTTTATTCAATAAGATTCTCTTTCATAAATCTTTCAAATAGTTAATGTTGATGAGCTACCAGAGAATTCAAAAATGACTACAACAACTATAATTAATTTACTTTTTAGACTATGGAGATTATGTGGCTTCTCATATTGCACCCAATTCAGTTTTTAATCTAATTGTTTTAAATATATTACTGATGTAGTTTTGCACTGCATTGTGAATGTTGTAAAGGGCATCAGAGGATATAATTATATGTGCAGCAGAAAATTTAAAGAACAAAATAATTCCACCAATAGTTCAAAGGCTTCTGTGAATCCACTTTGGTTAGGGTCGCAAAAGTATTTAAGTTATGCATCTCTCTATGTGCAGATTATTTTCATCTCCTCAGCTGTTTTGTCTCTCTTATTGCAAATCATGAAATGGCTTTAGAGATACAGGAACTACTGTTGTGGAGTTGAGGTTTGGCAGCAGGTGTGGAAGTGGCCAAGTAATACTTGGGCACAGTGGGTTGGCATTTCTTGCGTGATTACATGATTGCCAGTACTTTACAAATGCATACATGAGATAACAGTGAATTTTGTAGCAGAATTGGGCAGGAGGTCAGGGTAAGCATTCTGGATATTTACAGGATACACAGACAGGCAGTAATTTTCCTTAGATCTCAAGCACCACCTGTGCTCTTAGTATGAACACTTACAGCAAAAGATTCTGGCCTTTCCACCTTTAACCAGCTAGACCTCCACCCTTGGCCAGTTCTTTGCCCTATGTCTATTGAACTGCAGTCATCTCTCTGGTCATCTCCCATGTAACCTAAGACCACTGCTATCTCAATCATGGCATGGATGAATGCTCCCGAAAAGGACAAAGCAGTGGGTACTCATTCCAAAGTTCACAAATATGGCTACTTCCCCTGGTGAAGCCACTTACATGCAATCATTAATCTGAAAGCATGTATTTCTTGTCCATTGGGAACTTAGAAGTGGAACTAAATTCTGATGAACTGGCGTGTTAATGACCATGTAAGACACTGATGTTTCCTGTTGGTAAGCTCAGTGCACCTTGACAGGTCAGAAAACCTCACTACAAACTTTCATCCTGCCATTGGCCCTTTGCCCAATTAAAATCTCTTTGCTTCCTCCTCCAGAAAGCAGGACGATATTCCATCTGTGGTGATGGTATTGGCTTTATATCTTGATCACATATATCTTTACATCTTTGATTTCTTACCATACTCCTCTAGCACCTCCTTGCAACACCTCACCCTAATTAATCTCTCATTTAATATTCTTATGCTCTATTGTCCTCCAATAGAGCAGCTTGAGTTTCTCCCCAAGATGTCCTTCCTCTTTTCCTTGATTTTTGTCCTGTCTGAGTTCTTCTCCTCCATGATTTCAATTTCCTTCATATGTTATCTTGTCCTTCCTCCTTTAAGTTCATTACACTTCAATAAAGGCAAAATGCTGTGGATGCTAGAAATCTGAAGCAAACACAGAGAATGGATTTGGATGTGAGCTTAAGAGGTATAGTTAGTAAGTTTGCAGATGACACCAAAATTGGAGGTGTAGTGGACAGCAAAGAAGGTTGCCTCGGATTACAACGGGCCAATGGGCTGAGGAGGGGCAGATGGAGTTTAATTCAGATAAATGCGAGGTGTTGCATTTCGGGAAATCAAATCTTAGCAGGACTTATATCTTAATGGTAAGGTCCTGAGGAGTGTTGCTGAACAAAGAGACCTTGGAGTGCAGGTACATAGCTCCTTGAAAGTAAAGTTGCAGGTAGATAGGATAGTAAAGAAGGTGTTTGGTATGCTTTCTTTTATTGGTCAGAGTATTGAGTACAGGAGTTTGGAGGTCATGTTGCGGGTGCACAGGAAGTTGGTTAGGTCACTGTTGGATTATTGCATGCAATTCTGGTCTCCTTCCTATTGGAAGGATGTTGTGAAACTTACATGGGTTCAGAAACGATTTATAAGGATGTTGCCAGGGTTGGGGGATTTGAGCTACTGGGAGAGGTTGAATAGGCTGGGGCTGTATTCCCTGGAGTGTCGGAGGCTGAGGGGTGACCTCATAGAGGTTTATAAAATCATGAGGGGCATGAATAAGGTAAATACACAAGGTCTTTTCCCTGGGAAGGGGGAGTCCATAAATAAAGCGAATAGGTTTAGGGTGAGAGGGGAAAGATATAAAAGAGACCTAAGGGGCAACGTTTTCACACAGAGAGTTGTGCATGTGTGGAATGGGCTGCCAGAGGAAGTGGTGGAGGCTGGTACAATTGCAACATTTAAAAGGCATTTGGATGGGTATATGAATAGGAAGGGTTTGGAGGGTGATAGCAGGTGGGCCTAGATTGGATTGGGTTATCTGGTTAGCATGGATGATTTGGACCGAAGGGTCTGTCTCCATGCTGTACATCTCTATGACTCTATCTGGCAGCATCTGTGGAGAGAAAAACTGAAGAACAGTCACAGTAGACACTATTTCTCACTCCACGGATACTGCCAGACCTGCTGAGTTTCTCCAGCTTTCTCTGTGTTTGTTTCATTACACACTTCAATCCTCCCAAATAATTACTTCCACATTAAGTTATGATCATACCCACAACTCATTTCCAATGGACTCTCTAATCCCATGTATGTTTTACTCCTTTGAATTCCAGTCACTCCCTGGCACAGCACATATCAATGTATGCTCACTTCCATCCAAGGATCACAAACTTCAGCATATCATAAAATCACTACAGCATGGGAAAAGGCCATTCAGCCCATCAATCCACTGATGCCTGTAAAAGAGCATCCCACCCACACCCAAACTCCCACCCCATTGTTGTAACTCTGCATTTTTCATGGCTAGCCCACCTAGCCTGCATATCCGTGGACAATGCAGGGCAATTTACCATAGCCAATCTATCTAAACTGCATATCTTTGGATTGATCTGATCTGATTAGTACCAAGTGTAGCTGACTATTGGCAAACCTGACAGGACTGCATCAGGTTCCAACAGCCTCAATCCTCCTTTAAAACTGACTTGAGGTTTAATTAGCTAAATTTCTCAAGGAGGCCCCAGAATTCAATGTGGTGGACTAAAACTCATATTTATACTTAGTCAGTCTTGCTGACATTTGGGGTTCTTTCAATTTATTAACAGCACATCTTTATTTGGTTAAAATTATATCCAATACTAAATTCGGTTGTTTCCATCATTGTGAACTCTTATAAATTATTTATTTGATGCAGCTTTCTGTTATTTAGTCAAAGCAGCATTAAATTCATTCATTTTATGGAACAGCATAGTGATAAAGTTGTTGGTCTAGTCCCAATGAGCCAAATAAGGTTCTGGAGACAGGAGTTAAAATACTTGAAGGTAGCTAGGGGAAGTTAATTTTGGAAATGAATCCGTTGAATGAAATACTTATTTCATTAATAGAGTTCATGCAACAACCAGATTGTGATAAAATCCATCTGGTTCATTAATGTCCTTTTGGAGAGAAAATCTTCTGTCTTTACCTGGTCTGACCAACGTGTTACTACAGAAGCACAGCAATGTGACTGACACTTAAATCCCAATTGAAATGGTCTGCTAAGCCATTTAGACAATGAAAACAAAACTCAGATTGAAATGTTGAAACAGAATGAAACCAGAGTACATTCGATAAACCAGAGTAAACAATCCAAACAACAAACGCAGACCCTAGGAGGGCCACTGTACAAATACCTGGGAATTTACAGCATCAATCATAGAATGGTAACAGTACAGAAGGAGACTATTTGACTCACGATGTCTCTGCCAGAGCTATTCAATTAGTCCCATCTCAGTCTTTAACAGACTACATAACTGAGCCTCCACAGTCCCCAGGACAGATTCATTGCCCTCTGAGTGACGAACTATCCCCTGGTCTCAGTTTTAAAGGGTCTGCCCTTATTTGGAGAACTATGTCTCCCAGTTCTAGATCCTTGGCCATCCTGCATCTTTCCTGCTCGTCCATGTAGGAATTTTGTATCAAACACTGAGAATGCTGAAGAAACGACTCTTTGTGTGGAGTTTGCATATTCTCCATGTGTCTGCATGGGTTTCCTCCGGGTGCTCCGGTTTCTTCTCACAATCCAAAAATGTGCAGGTTAGGTGAATTGGCCATGCTAAATTGCCCGTAGTGTAGGGGAATGGGTCTGGGTGGGTTACGCTTCGGCGGGTCGGTATGGACTTGTTGGGCCGAATGGCCTGTTTCCACACTGTAAGTAATCTAATCTAACTTGAGAGGCCCGATGGGAAGGCAGGAGTAGACTTTAAAAACTTACCTCAGGAGTTCAGCGTTCTTCATTTTCTCAGCATAAGTTGCAGTGGGAGGAGCGACAGCAAGAATCAGAGGCCCAACAGAAGGTAGGAGTAAAGTTTAAAATCTTACCTCATGCTCAGGCAGAGCTCACGCTGAGCAGGAGTGGACAAGGGACTACTAGGTAAGTGAGGCTTTATAGTTGGGCGGTTACTTTACCCGAAACACTACTCGGTAAGTATCTCCCACCCATCCTCCTCCTCTAACCCCAAAAACAGGTTCGGTGTGTCAGCATTGATAAGGTGACTAGTCTTTTTTTCCCTCTCTTTTAGTTTGTTAGTATGCCCATTAGGAATTCAGAACAGTGGGAATGGAGATTAGGGCAGCTGAGTGTTCCTCCTGCAGAATGTGGAAGGCAAGGGTCACCACGAGTGTCCTTACCAACTTCATCTGCGGGAAATGCAACCAACTCCAGGTCCTTGAAAACAGCGTTAGGGAACTGGATGAACTTCTGATCATTTGGAAGACTGAGGGGGTTATTAAGAGGAGTTACAGGGAGGTCGTCTCACCTCACATACAAGAAAATGGCAGGTGGGTTACTGTCAGGGGACGGAAAGGGAACTGGCAGGCAGTGCAGGGATCCTCTGTGGCCATTCCCCTCAACAATAAGTATACCGTTTTGGATACCGTTGAGGGAGATGACTTACCAGGGGTAAGCGATGGGGCACAAGTCTCTGGTACAGAGTCTGTCCCTGTTGCTCAGAAGGGAATGGGGGAGAGGAGCAGAGCATTAGTTATTGGGGACTCCATAGTTAGGGGGACAGATAGGAGGTACTGTTGGAATGAGAGAGACTCATGGTTTGTGTGTTGCCTCCCAGGTGCAAGGATTCGTCGCTCTGATCGTGTTTTCGGGATCCTTGCTGGGGAGAGGGAGCAACCCCAACTCGTGGTCCACAAAGGCACCAACGACATAGATAGGAAGAGAAGTGGGGATTTAAGGTAGAAATTCAGGGAGCTAGCATGGAAGCTTAGAGCTAGAACAAATAGAGTTGTTATCTCTGGTTTGTTACGTGCCACGTGCTAGCGAGGCGAGGAATAGGGAGAGAGAGGAGTTGAACATGTGGCTGCAGGGATGGTGCAGGAGGGAAGGTTTCGGATACCTGGATAATTGGGGCTCATTCTGGGGAAGGTGGGACATCTACAAACAGGATGGTCTTCACCTGAACAAGAGGGGTACCAATATCCTGAGGGGAAATTTCCTAATGGTCTTCGGGTGGGTTTAAACAAATTCAGCAGGGGGGTGGGAATCGAAGTTGCAGTTCGAGTATCGAGAAGGTTGAAAGTAGGGAGGTCTAAAGTAAAGTTTGCAAGACGCCACTGGCAAGCAGGAAGTTGGCTTGAAGTGTGTCTATTTCAACGCTCGGAGCATCTGGAATAAGGTAGTTGAACTTGCAGCATGGGTTGCTACCTGGGAATTTGATGTTGTGGCCATTTCAGAGACATGGATAGAACAGGGACAGGGATTGTTGTTGCGGGTTCTGGGACTTAGGTGCTTCAGTAAGAACAGAGAAGATGGTAAAAGAGGTGGGGGTGTGACATTGTTAGTCAAGGACACAATTACAACTGTAGAAAGGACGTTCGAGGATTCCTCTACTGAGGCTGAGATTAGAAACAGGAAAGGAGCGGTCACCCTGTTGGGAGTTTTCTATAGGCCTCCAAATAGTTCCAGAGATGTAGAGGAAAGGACAGCAAAAATGATTCTCGATAGCAGAGCGAGTAACAGGATAGTTGTTATGAGGACTTCAACTTCCCAAATATTGGCTGGAAATACTATGGTTAAAGTACTTTAGATGGGTCAGTTTTTGTCCAATGTGTGCAGGAGGGTTTTCTGACACAGTATGTAGACAGGCCAACAAGGGGTGAGGCCACATTGGATTTGGTACTGGGTAATGAAACCGGTCAGGTGTTAGATTTGGAGGTAGGTGAGCAATTTGGTGATAGTGACCACAATTCAGTTATGTTTACTTTAATGATGGAAAGGGATGGGTATATACTAGAAGGCAACAGCTATTGCCAGGGGAAAGGCAATTACGATGTAATTAGACAAGATTTAGGATGGGGAAGGAAACTGCAGGGAATGGGCACAATAGAAATGTGGAATTTATTCAAGGAATAGCTAGTGGGTGTCTGACAGGGAGAATGTTGTCGAGCGCAGGAGCCATGGTTTACTAAGGAAGTTGAATCTCTTGTCAAGAGGAAGAAGGAGGCTTATGTTAGGATGAGATGTGAAGGCTAAGTTAGGGCGCTTGAGAGTTACAAGGTAGCTTGGAAAGACCTAAAGAGAGAGCTAAGACGAACGAGGAGGGGACATCAGAAGTTGTTGGTGGATAGGACCAGGGAAAACCCTAAAGCTTTCTATAGGTATAAAAGAGATAAAAGAATGACTAGGGAAAGATTAGGACCAATCAAGTATAGTAGTGGGAAGTTGTGCATGGCGTCAGAGGAGATAGGGGAAGCACTAAATTAATATTTTTCATCAGTATTCACACTGGAAGAAGTATTAATGTTATTGAGATTAATACTGAGAAACAGGCTGCTAGACAAGATGGGTTTGAGTTTCACAAGGAGGAGGTGTTAGAAATTCTCGGAAGTGTGAAAATAGATAAGTCCCCTGGGCTGGATGGGGTCTATCCTAGGATTCCCTAAGAAGCCAGGGAGCAGATTGCTGAGCCTTTGGCTTTGATTTTTATGTCGTCATTGCTTACAGGAATAGTGTCAGAAGACTGGAAGATAGCAAATGTTGTCCTCTTGTTCAAGAAGGGGAGTAGAGACAACCCTGGTAATTATAGACCAGTAAGCCTTACTTTGGTTGTGGGTAAAGTGTTGGAAAAGTTTGTAAGAGATAGAATTTATAATCATCTAGAAAGGAAAAAGTTGATCAGGGATAGTCAACATGGTTTCGTGAAGGGTAGGTAGTGTCTCACAAACAAAGAACAAAGAACATTTATAGCCAAGGAACAGGCCCTTCGGCCTTCCAAGCCTGAGATGATCCAATTCCACTGTCTAAACCTATCGCCCAATTCCTAAGCATCTGTATCCCTCTGCTACCCACCTACTCATGCATCTGTCCAGATGCTCCTTGAATGAAGCTACCGTGCCTGGCCCTAATACCTCTGCTGGCAAAACATTCCAAGTGCCCACCACCCTCTGTGTGAATTACTTGCTGCGTGTATCCTCCTTAAACTTTTCACCTCTCACCTTGAAAAGCGTGACCTCTCATTATTGAATCTTTCACCTTGGGGAAAGCTTATCTCTATGCACTCTGTCTATGCCCTTGATGATTTTGTAGACCTCAATCAGGTCCCCCCTCAATCTCCTTTTCTCTAATGAAAACAAGCCTAACCTACTCAACCTCTCTTCATAGCTAGCACCTTCCTTACAGGCAACATCCTCGTCAACCTTCTCTGCATCCTCTCCAAAACATCCACATCCTTTTGGTAATATGGTGACCAGAACTCTAAACGCAGTATTCTAAATGCAGCCGAACCAATGTCATGTACAATTTTAACATAACCTGCCAGCTCTTATACTCAATACCCCGTCTGATGAAGGCAAGCATACCATATGCCTTCTTGACCACTCTATCCACCTGTGCAGCAACCTTCAGGGTACAATGGACTTGAACTCCCAGATCTCTCTGCTCATCAACTTTTCCCAAGACTCTTCCATTTGCTGTATAATTTGTTCTAGAATTAGACTTCCCAAAATGCACCACCTCACATTTGCCTGGATTGAACTCCATCTGCCACTTCTCCGCCCAACTCTCCAGTCTATCTATAGCCTCCTGTATTCTTTGACAGTCCCCTATGCTTTCTGCTACTCCACCAATCTTCGTGTCATCTGCAAACTTACTGATCACACTAATAATGCTCTCTTCCAGATCATTTATGTATATCAGAGAGAAAAGTGGCCCCAGCACTGACCCCTGTGGAACACCACTGGTCATCTTTCTCCAGTTCGAGAAACTCCCTTCAACTACTACTCTCTGTTTCCTGTTGTTCAACCAGTTCTTTATCCACCTAGCTGGAACACCCTGCACACCATGTGACTTCATCTTCTCCATTAGTCTACAATGGGGAACCTTATCAAACGCTTTACTGAAGTCCATGTATATGACATCTACAGCCCTTCCTTCATCTATCAACTTGGTCACTTCCTCAAAGAACTCTATTAAGTTGGTAAGGCATGATCTCCCCCGCACAAAACCATGTTGCCTATCACTGATAAGTCCATTCTTTTCCAAATATAAATAGATTTTATCCCTCACTACCTTCTCCAGCAACTTTCCCACCAAGCTCACTGATCTGGAGTTACCTGGAATATCCCTACTACCCTTTTTATACAGGAGACAACATGAGCAACCCTCCAGTCCTCCGGCACCTCACCTGTGTATAAGGATGTTACAAAGATAGAGATGTGGAAGCTTTGGAAAGGGTTCAGAGGAGATTTACTAAGATGTTGCCGAGTATGGAGGGAAGGTCTTACGAGGAAAGATTGAGGGACTTGAGGCTGTTTTCGTTCAAGAGAAGGTTGAGAGGTGACTTAATTGAGATCTACAAGATAATCAGAGGGTTAGATCAGGTGGACACTGAGAGCCTTTTTCCGAGGATGGTGATGGCTAACACGAGGGGGCATAGCTTCAAATGTAGGGGTGATAGATATAGGACAGATTTCAGAGGTAGTTTCTTTATTCAGAGAGTAGTAGGGACGTGGAACGCACTGCCTGCAACAGTTGTAGACTTGCCAACTTTATCGGCATTTAAATAGTCATCAAGTAGGCATATGGACGAGAATGAAAAGTGTAGGCTAGATTGGCTTCAGATTGGTTTCACAGGGCGGCTCAACGTCATGGGCTGAAGGGACTGTAGTGAACTGTAATGTTCTATGTTCTATGTAAACTCAGCAGATCTGGAAGCATGTCAGAGAGAGAAACAGGATTAATGTTTCGAGTCTGGTATGACTCTTCTTCAGAATAGAATTTTGTCTGTTTGAATGAGATTACCTTTCATTCTTTTCAAATTTAGAGAATACAGGCTCAGTTTAGTTTACTGTTCCCTAAAGAACTCTCAACTCAAGGATGAACCTTTATTGCATAATTTCTGTGACAAGGATGTCTTTCCTTAGGTATGGTGACCAAACTGGCACACTGTACACTATATGTTGTTGTCTCATGAAGGCTCTATATAAATGTATTAAGATATCTTTACTGCTATACTCAAGTCCTCTTGTTATGAAGGCCAACATATCATTTGCCTTCTTTAGCTTGCTGTATCCACATGGTAACTTTCAGTGACTTAAGAAAATTCACATCCAAGTTCAACACTTCCCATTTTAAAAAGAACTTACATTTCTGTTTTTCTTACCAAAGTGGATAACCTCACATTTCTCCCCAACGTATTCCTCCTGCCAAATTCTTTCCTCAGCCACTTATCTTCTCCAAATCCCCTTGAAGCATCTTTGCATTCTCCTCACATTTCCCACTCCCACCTACTTGGAAGATTATATTTGAAGCATTTGCAATGTTTTCACCTACTTGCTTGAAACCATGCGGATCTGGAAATATATTAGTCTTTAGTGCCATTATTTTTTGCATTATTGGTATTCTGCTTATGTTAATTTTGGTCAGTTCCTGCCCCTGACTTAACACTCTCCTTGGGATGTCAGGCATACTGGCATCTGCTGCGATAAATATATTCCCCGAAATAAATTTTCCTCAATGTCTCTTCATGTAATCATTTTAAAATTGAAGGATTCTTTTCACAGATTTAATGACATATAAATATTATTATTTATAATCATATAATTATCATATAATATGTATACCTATTAAATATATTCAACCATCCCTAACCCATCGAAAATATGCCAAGTTTCTTAGTAGCTCTGGATCTCTACTCTGGCATCAAGGGTTAATACTGAGAAGAGCTTGGAGTAACGACAGCCACAGCTTCCTTCTATACACATGGTTGGAACAGAAAAAATTCAAAATAAATTGTTACCTTTTCCACTGTTACATTGTCATCAGTTTCATTGTTAACTGTTTTACAGCAGTATTTTGGAAGTGATATTTGTTATACAGTCCTCCCTCAGAACCAAATTTTATCGGCAAAAAGATACCTCAATAGATCACCTTTAATTAATGTGGGAAAATTTTACACAGTAATATTATGAAGGTACCTGTCTTATTTGATCAGATTTATGTGTGGTTAAACCAATATTCATTCTTCTCTGCTGAAGAAGAGCTCGATGTTTTATTCCATTGCTATGTGTATCCATGGGGAAATTTCTTCCAACAAATGCTTCAGGAAGTAAAAATATAACAATCATTAACAGTGGAAAATGCAAGATATACTTCACCCAAATCTCCCAATCCATCAGTTTGATACATTCTGGTGTACTAAACATTTGGCATGACAATTCTCAACATTAGAACTTTTCTCAATTTTTTTTCTGCATTAAGTGATATTTCCTTGTTTCATCTTTAAGTTTATATTCTGGAAGTGAACTTGAAGTTAGCACGATTCTATAACATACAAGTGGACTAACAAAAACCAATGTCTACTCAGTACAATCAATTCTCTTAACTCACTGCTTTGAGTTAAATTTTAATGTCATGTTTCCAAGATAAACACCAAAATGAACATTTTTCTCAGTGTCTTATCTTGCTTTTTCAATCCTGTTATGTTCTTTGTGCATTACTGGGTGCAACATTTTATTTTCCAACTCCATATTTTAAGCAATCTTAATTATCATGCATCTTAATTTATAACAGCTTGCTAATTAGAGAAACAACAGATCTTCAGTATGTGACCCAGCATCGATCAATAGCACAGTCATGCCAAATATATTGAAGGGACACAATCTGTCAAAGGTGAAAATTTTCCAAGCATCTTACAGATGTTTTAAGTATTTATATCATTATTCCATATCATTTGTACAGATTTATGTGCTCTATAAGATTAATATTATTAATCAGCAATTTCCCAGAGTTTTTGCGCAGCTTCCACTAAAGCTGCAATTGAACATTCATTGTTAAGTTCAATAGATCATTAATTGTTAAATTAATATTTTAAGCTTTTTTATTCTTTATCTCTGGGTTTCTGGTGCAAAGTGTCATAAGGACAAACAGATTAGATGGTTAAATGTGTGGCTTAAAAATTCCAGGGAAAGGCAGGCAACTTATGGAAAGAGACAAGGAATAACCTCCTTTTATGCAAATACAAAGCTGATCGGCAGGCTGGAGGTGTGTGCATTGTTTATGAAGGTGTAGGTGTGTACTGTACCCTTAAGAGAGCGAGGTAGCTAGCAAGGACTGACTGAAATCACAGAGTGTGCTGAACAATCTAAAAGTGTAACATTTGGTTGAAACAAATAGCTGGAATTGTGTTGCCATGGAACAAAAACATATTCAAATTTGGCCAATCTGTTTAAATTATGCCCCAGATATCAAACTCCAATCGAATTTGCATTTATTGTTTTGGATGACATCAAACCAATGAAATAATCCAATGTTTTGGGGTATAAACGTGGACATTTTGAACAGTTAGAGGGAGAACAGCAAAGAACTGCTAAGTACCAATTGCCAGCTGAGTAGCTCTCTGAAAGGCGTCTGTCCATAAGAAACCTGTGCAGCAGAACATTGAAGCCAACCTAGAGAAACTTACAGAGAAAGTTCAACATCCGAAGATGACAACTGGGTTTGAAAGTGATTTGCTGTAAATTTCAGAGGGATTTATCAGACTAGTATTGTAGAGTGGGAGGTAAAAGATAGGTTTAAGAGAAAGGAGTTATAAGTAGCTGTTGATCTGAGAAAATTGCGATATACAGTCAGTTTAAATTAACCTAAAAATAATAAGAGAGAGAAGACATATGTGAGTATAGTTTATAAGATTCCAACTGTAGTTTTAGTCTTGAGCAGAGAATAAGTCAGAAAACTAAAGGTATATGTAACAGGATTAACACAGGCATCATTTTTTTGTGGTTTAGGGAAGGGTGGGAGGTGTTTAGGGGAGAGAGGGGAAGTAGGAATGGTGTCCAATCTTGATATTGACTGAAAACCAAATCCTGTGAAGCAAAGACTAAGATGGCAGTAATTTTTTGTTTAAAAGTTTCATAAGATGTCACTCTCACTGGCAAGGCCCAAATGGCATGTTGGCATTCAATTTAAGGGCATTTGAGAACATAAGTAAAGATATCTTGTTGCAGTTGTATAGAACCTTGCTTGAGATCACAGCTGGAGACTGTACGGTTTTGGTCTCCTTATTTAAGGAACAATGTATTTGCCATAAAAAAAACTTGCTGCTTGCTTCAAATGACCTCCATGTCTGTTACTTGGCAACAATCTCTCAGGACATACTCCACATCTCCCTCTTGCACCATCATGATACATCTCTGGTCGGCATATAGTTCGCTGCTGCATCTCAATGCTACACTTTGGAGCACACCAGCAACTAGCAGTGAAAAGCTAATGCAAGGACACTTTGCACTCAGTGACAAGCACCAGCTCACAGATTGGACCAGACTGCATCTCAGGGTTGCTCACTTACTTTCTGCACACTCAAACACATAGTGCTTAACTGAATGCTCCCAATATCCCTGGTCTGCCTCGTCTTGCCTAAAAAGGGATTTTTTATTTCCCCTGAGCCAGAGATAACAGGCACAATATTTTTGTATTAATTTGTCTCTTAGCACAGACACAAGCCAGGAGGTCTATGATAGTTGCCAGCAGTTCTCCATCAAGTCAAGGGAGGCAGATTCGTTCACAGAGTTCCCAGCACAATATGTCAAGGGCAGCTTTGATCCCAGTCCACAGCTTGAACATGGTCAGTCAGCCATTCAGGACAGTCAGCATCAGTATCCTCTCCTCATAAGAGATGAACGGTCAAATATCAGCAGCCTTCCACCTGCCTCGACTCTTTCTGCCCAACTTGGGGCTGTTTTCCTGCTGAAATGAGAGACAGGCCGGTGTTAAGGGAGATGAAAGTAGGTGCAGGTGGGGAGGTGTTCCGAGTGAGTGAATAGGCAATGTAGAGGGCAGGCAGAGTTAGTGGTGTTGGAGATAGGGATTGAGAAGCTGATATAGCCTATAGTAAGAGTGGTAGAGCATGAGCATGGTGGGAGGTCGGTACAGTTGCAGAATGTGAATTATCAGGGAGACGTTGGCAACACTTATGCTGGCAGAGTGGAGAAGGACAGTGACCTTTTTCCCACATTACTGTACGTTCCTCCAGACAGCTGAGACTGCACTGACCTGGGTGAGAACCTCACAGCTGGCTGGCATGGTCTGGTATTGTGACCTCCACTGCAGGTGCTCAGGGAACATGATGTCTCATCAATGCAGTTCCTCATCTGCCAGGAGCTCCTGGTCCCAGCCTGCAAAGCACGGTGTGAAATTCCCCATTTCTGTCTGGGGCAAATGTCCTATAATTGTCCGGATATACAACAGCCTCTATTCCTGCTATGCTGGCAATGACTATTTGTTCCTGGTATGGCCCATTAAAGGATGCAGATAGATGAAAGTGTTGACAAAAGGGAATTTTAAGTAGTTAGGAAGTGAATTTGGTAATATGGGGTGAGATAACTCACCAGGCTTCATGGAGAGAAACCCTCCATGAAACTCATCGACACTGACAGCCAAAGTACGGGAGATGCAGCCCGTGGCATGTTTTTTACGTACTTAATGGACACCTCTCACGTATCCACATTATACTGTATCTGCTGTGCGTTTGCCCACTTGGTCAACTTTTCAAAATTTCCTTAAGATTCTTTACATCTTTCACAATCTCACAATCTCTCTTAGTCCTAAATCATCAGCAAACTTTAAAATACTATATTTGATTTCCTCATCCAAATCATTCATGCATATTGTGAATAGCCGGAAGCATAGCACCTTTCCCTGACGTTGCCCGTTAGTTACCACGTTGTCTCAGAAAAAATCTAATTTATTCCAATTCTCTGTTTTGGATCTGCTATCCAATTCTGAATCCTTGCCAGTTTATCACCACCAGTCTCAGGTTTTTGAGTTTGCCTACTAACCTCTTATGTGCAACTTCATCAAAACCTTTGTGGAAATCCAAGTACACTATATTCTCTTGTGCTCCTTCATCTATCCCATTGGTTGTATCCTCAAAAATCTCTAGTAGGTTTGTCAAACATGATTTCTCTTTCATGATCCATGTTGACTTTGAGTTATCCCACTGAAATTTTCTAAGTGTCCTGTTTATACATTCTTTATAATAGACTCCAACATTTTCCCGAGCACTGATGTTAGGCCAATTGGTCTGTAACTCCTGTATTTCTCTCCTCTTCCTTTTTATATTGTGGGTTTCTATTTGCGACTCTTGTTCCAGAATCTACAGATTTTTTTAAGATGACAATCAACACATCTGCGATGTCCATGATCACCTCCTTTGGTTCTCTGGGATGTGTATTATCATGCCTTTGGGATTTATCAGATTGCAGACCCATTAAGGTCTCCAGCACTATTCTTCTAGTTATCCTCATCTCCTTCAATTCCTCCTCCCAATAGCCCATTTTTCCTTCATATTTCTGAGAAGTTATTCATACCTTCTTCAGTGAAAACAAAACTAAAGTAGTTGTTTTAATGCTTTGCCACTTGTTCGTACTTTCAATTGTCCCATTTAAGGCTGAAGGGGCTGATGTTTGTCTTCACTAATTGTTCTCTTTTGATATACTTTTTGATGCTCTTACAGGCTGCATTTATGTTTCTTGCAAGTTTATCCTCATGCTGTATTTTTGCCCTCTTAGTCAATTTCTTGGTCCTTTTTTGATGAATCTTAAACTGCTCTCACTGTTCAGACAGACTCATTCCTTTAGAAACTTTATATGACTCCTGTTTAGATCTAATATTATCTGTAATTTCCTTTGTTGGCCATAGTCTGGTAGGGGGATGGGAATCTAAGAGTAGGCTTAGGTGGGTCCGATTCAGATCTGGAAACAGGAGGTAGAACATTAGTTAGTGATGCAGTCAGCAACTTGGAAAGATAAAAGAAACAAGGATTAAAGTGTCAAGCAAAAGAAATTGATAGGGTTAAGCTGTTTATAGAGTTTTAGAAGCGTACAGCATGGAAACAGACCTTTTGGTCCAACCAGTCCATGCTGAACATAGTCCCAAACTAAACTAGACCCACCTGTGGGAATTGGTTTAGCTCAATTGGTTAGATTGTTGGTCTGCAGAGTGATGTGATTTCAACAGTATAGGTTCAATTCCTATCACTGGCTTGAGGCTCCCATGAAGAGCTCTCCTTCTCAACCTCTGCTCAGGTTAAATCACCATCAGTTGCTTCTCTCTAACAAGAGAGCAACCCCCTATGGTCTGGTTAGACCATGGAGACACAACAACTCCTACATGCCTGCTCCAGGCCCATATCCCTCCAAATTTTCTTATTCATGGATGTAGGCAAATGTCTTTTTAACATTGTAAATGTACCTACATCCACCACTTCCTCAGGAAGTTCATTCCACATGCGAGTCACCCGGGTTCAATTCCCGACTCAGGCGACTGACTGTGTGGAGTTTGCACGTTCTCCCCGTGTCTGCGTGGGTTTCCTCCGGGGGCTCCGGTTTCCTCCCACAGTCCAAAGATGTGCAAGTCAGGTGAATTGGCCATGCTAAATTGCCCGTAGTGTTAGGTAAAGGGGTAAATGTAGGGGTATGGGTGGGTTACGCTTCGGCGGGTCGGTGTGGACTTGTTGGGCCGAAGGGCCTGTTTCCACACTGTAAGTAATCTAATCTAATCTAATCTAATCTAATCTAATCTGTGTAAAAAAAAAGTACCTCATGCCTTTTTTAAATGTCTGTCCTCTCACTTTAAAGATGTGTCCGGTAGGCTTGAAATCCTCTATCCTTGGGAAAAGACAACTACCATTAACTCTATCTATACCGTTCATTATTTTATACACTTCTCTCAGGTTGCCTCTCAACCTCCTACTCTCCAGTGAAAAAAGTCCCAGCCTATTCATCCCTTCTTTATAAATCGAACCTTCCATACTTGGCAATATCCTGGTAAATCTCTTCTGAATCCTCTCCAGCTTAATAATATCCTTCCCATAACTTGTAGACCAGAACTGGACACAGTATTCCAGAAGAGGCCTCACCAATGTCATGTACAACCTCAACATTACATCCCAACTCCTATACTCAAAGGACCACACAATAAAGGCAAGCATGCCAAACACCATTATAACCACCTTGTCTATATGTGATGCAAACTTCAAAGAATTATATACCTGCACCCCAAGGTCCCTCAATCCTACAACACTACCTAGGGCCCTACATTAATTGTATAAGCCCGACCCTTGTTTGCTGTATCAAAATGCTATATCTCACATTTATCCAGATTGAATTCCATCTGCCATTTTCAACCTGTTTGATCAAGATTCCTTTGTAATCTTAGATAACCTTCTTTATCTACTATGCCATCAATTTTGGTGTCATCCGCAAACTTACTAACCAATCCTTCTATATTCTCATTTAAATCATTTATATAAATGACAAACAGAAGAGCACCCAGAATCGATCTCTGTGGAACAGTGCTGGTGACAGGTCTCCAATCTGAAGAGCAACCCTCCACCACCACTATGTTACCTGCCGCTAAGCCAATTTTGTATCCAATTAGCCAGCTCACCCTGAATCCAATGTGACCTAACTTTACTAATTAGTCTACCAGGCAGAATCTTGCCAAAGGCTTTACTAATATTTTTGGTTAATTCCTCAAAAAATTCAATTAAGTTTGTGGGACACAATTTTCCTCGTACAAAACCATGCTGACTATCCCGAATCCATTTTTACCTCTCTAAATGTCCATAAATCCTATTTATTATAATCACTTCCAACAATTTACCCACAGCTGATGTCAGACTCATAGATGTATAGTTCCTCGGTTTCTCCTTACAACTGACAAGGGGGCGGCACGGTGGGTCAGTGGTCAGCACTGCTGCCTCACAGCGCCAGGGACCCGGGTGTGATTCCTGCCTCAGGTGAATGCCTGTGTGGAGTTTGCACATTCTCCCCATGGCTGCATGTGTTGTTCCAGGTGCTCTGGTTTCCTCCCATAATCCAAAGATGTGCAGGTCAGGTGAATTGGCCATGCTAAATTACTCATAGTGATAGGTGCATTAGTCAGGGGTAAATATAGGTTAGGGAATGGATCTGAGTGGGTTACTCTTCAGAGGGTCAGTGTGGACTTGTTGGGCCGAAGGGCCTGTGTCTATACTAATCTAATCTAATCTACAAAAAAACCTTCCATAAACAAAGGTACAACATTAACCACCCTCTAGTCATCAGGCACTTCAATGCAAGGAGTATTACAAACAAAACAGATTAATTAAGGGCATAAATAGACACATTCTGGAAACCTAACTAAGGAAGGGCAGAATCGGCAGCTCAATATCCCTGGATATAGAGTTTTCAGGCAGGATACAGTCGGTGACAAAAAAAGGGGGGAGGGGTAGCAGTATTGGTTAAAGAATCAATTACAGTTGTGAGAAGGGATGATATACCAAATGGATTAACAAATAAGGCTTTATGGGTTGACCTTAGGAATAAAAAAGGGGCAGTCACACTACTAGGAGTTTACTACAGACTCCCAAATAGTGGCAGAGAGATAGAAGAACATACATGTAGACAAATGTTTGCCTGCAGGAATAGGAGGGCATTAATGCTAGGAAACTTTGACTATCCCAATATCAACTGGGTTTCACACCAAACAAGGGGCATTGAAGGTGAAAATTTGATGTTTCTGGTGTCTCTAGAACCAGAGGACATACTACCAGGATAAACTATATATCATTTCAGATGATGAAGCACAAGAATTTGTTCACTCAGAGGGTGGTGAATGTCTCAAACTCTTTTTCTCAGAGAACACTGGAGACTCAATGATTGAGCATAATCCAATGCTGTTAAGGGATGTGGACAGAGATTGGGAAAGTGACACTGAGTAGAAAGTCAGCTATGGTGTAACTGAATAGCAGGGCCGGTACGATGAACTGAATGGCCCACTCCTTTCCCTGTGTTCCTCTGTCTGTCAGCTGTCCCATCTGATATTCAATGTGAAAGAGGCAGGAGAGTAGTGAGGTTGCTGGCCACCAACACCCTGCATGATTTCATAGCTACGACTACCAGAGCTGTGTTAGAGGCTAAAAAATTCAACCCAATGTTTCAGTTTAATTACCTTTCATCAGAGTGAGAAAAAGAGATTTAACAGATTTAAAACCAATGCAGAGACTAGCAAAGAGGTTTGGGAAATAACAAGACAAACAATCTGTGACAGGATTGAAGACATCTGAAAGATTAAATGGCAAAAAGGGACAAAGAAAGAAATAAAATTTGCCTCAAAGAGTTTTATAAGATCATAATAAATTGGTGTACAGTGAGATCTGGGTGTTCAGGTCCATTGTACCCTGAAGGTGGCAACGCAGGTCAATAATGCGGTCAAGAAGGCATACGGTATGCTTTCTTTCATCGGATGGGGTATTGAGTACAAGAGTTGGCAGGTCATGTTATACTTGTATAGGACTTTGGTTCCGCCACATTTGGAATACCGCGTACAATTTGGACGCCACATTACCAAAAGGATGTGGATGTTTTGGAGAGGGTGCAGAGGAGGTTCACCAGGATGTTGCCTGGTATGGAAGGCACTACCTATGAAGAGAGGTTGAGTAGATTAGGATTGTTTTCATTAGAAAGATGGAGGTTGAGGGGAGACTCGAGTGAGGTCTACAAAATCATGAGAGGTATAGACAGGGTGCATAGCAAGATGCTGTTTCCCAGAGTAGGGGACTCAATTACTAGGGGTCACGAGTTCAAGGTGAGAAGGGAAACATTTAAGTGAGATATGCGCAGAAAGTTCTTTATGCAGAGGGTAGTGGGTGCCTGGAATACATTGCAAGTAGAGGTGATAGAGGTGGGCAAGATAGCGTCATTTAAGACGTATCCTGTCAGACACATGAATGGGCAGGGAGCAGAGGGAAACAGACCCTTAGAAAATAGACGATAGGTTTAGATAGAGGATCTGGATTGGCGCAGGCTTGGTGGGCCGCAGGGCCTGTTCCTGGGCTGTAATTTTCTTTGTTCTTTGTTGTTCTTTGGAACAGAAATAGGCAGTTTGATTCCTCAAACCTGCTTGACCATTCAATAAAACATGAAATCCAGAGATCTAGTAAATTGGATACAAAATTGGCTTGAAGGTAGGAGACAGAGGCTGGTAGTGGAGGGTTGTTGTTTGGACTGAAGGCCTTGACCAGTGGTGTGCTGCAAGGATCAGTGCTGAGTCCACTGCTTTTTGTCAGTTATATAAATTATTTGGATGTGGTGGGTATGGTTAATATGTTTGCAGATGACACCAAAGTTGGGGATGTAATGGACAGTGAAAGTTATCTCAAGAGTACAACCTTGATCAGATGGGTCTATGTACTGAGCAGTGACAGATGGAGTTTAGATAAATAATTTAGATAAATGTGAAATATTGCACTTTGGTAAGGCAAACCAGGGCAGGACTTATAATGGTAGGGCACTGGGGAGTGCTGCTGAACAGAGATCTGAGATGCAGGTACATAGTTCCTTGAAGGATAGTGTTGCATGATAGTGAAGAAGGTGTTTGGTATGCTTGACTTTATTGGTCAGTGCATGGAGTTTAGGAGTTGAAATGTCATGTTGCAGCTGTACAAGATGTTGGTGAGGTAACCTTTTGAATGCTGAGTTCAAATCTGATCTCCCTGCTATAGAAAGGATGTTGTGAAACTTGAAAAGGTTCAAAAAAGATTTACAAGGATGTTGCTGGGATTGGAGGGTTTGACATACAGGGAGAGGCTGAATAGGCTGGGGCTGTTTTCCCTGGAGTGATGGACATTGAAGGGTGGCCTTATAGAGGTTTATAAAATCATGAGGGGCATGGATAGGATAAATAGACAAGGTCTTTTCCCTGGGGTGGAGGAGTCCAAAACTAGAGGGTATACTACAAGGTGAGATGGGAAACATTTATAATGGACCTGATGAGCAATTGTTTTATGCAGAGGATGGTGCATATGTGGAATGAGCTGCCAGAGGAAGTGGTGGAGGATGGTACAATTACTAGATTTAAAAGGCACCTGGATGAGTATATGAATAGGAAGGAATTAGAGGGATATGGACCAAATGCTGGCAAATGGGACTAGATCAGTTTAGGATATTTGGTCCATGTGAATTGGACCGAAGGGTCTGTTTCCATTCTCTACAACTCTATGATTCTGAGGATCATGGCTGATCTGATATTCCTACATCCATTTTCCTGCCCTTTCCTCCCATTCCCTTGTGACTACTGCCCAAAACCTTAAATTTGTGCACCCTCCTCCATGCACTGTTAGCTAACGGAAACTGCTTTTTACCGTCTACTCTACTTGAACCAGTCATATTCGTGTTCACACTTATCAAATGTCTCCTGATTCATTTTTCTCCAAGGTGGATAGTTACTTCAACCTAATTTTGTGGTTACACTTCCTCATCAATGGAGTTATCCCAGTAAATCTCCTTTGCAACCTCTTAAGGACCTCCCTAAGGTGTGACTAGAACTAGGTGTGTGTGTGTACCCCAACTCGATTTAGCATAATCTCTCTGTACCCCTATTTATGAAGTTCAGATACCATATGCTTTGCTAGTTATTTTTCAATATGTCTTGCCACCTTTAAACAATGATGCACATAATCTTCGTATATCACTCTGTCCTTCACATTCTTTAGAATGAGCTATTGAGTCTATATTGCTTCTCCCTATCCCTTCTGTCACAGGTATCATCTCATACCTACCTGTAAATAATTCCATCTATACTTGCTTGCCCACTCTGTCCTTTAGCAGTTGTTTATCACACCTTCAGGTTGGGTATCATCAGGAAATTATGGAATGTACTCTGTATTCTTACATCAAAATTATTTATTTAAAAAAGGCATTGGTCCCACCACTGATACCCAGGGAATATCATTGTCTACCATCCTCCAATCTGAAAGACACAATTTCCCTCAACTTAGTTTTCTCTGCTTAAGCCGTTTAAAAAAAATGTCTCTCTTGTTCTATAAACGTTAATTTTATTAACCTTCTGTGGTACTATATCAAAACTTCTCTTTATTTACTTCTTTAATTTCTGCAAACCTCTCAAAGTGCCTGTTCATTTTCCTCATGATTATTGTTACTAAAACCCTGCCTGCAACTGATGTTAAACTAACTGGCCTATAGGTACCCAAAGTGCTTTTTTGAATTAATTCTCAGGATGTGGGTATCGCTGGCATTTATTGTTCATCTGTAATTGTCCAGAGGGCAGTTAAGAGTCAACCATATTGCTGTGGGTCTGGAGTCACATTCAGGCTGGACCAGATAAGAAAAGTAATTTCCTTCCCTAAAGGACATTAGTGAACCAGATGGGTTTTTCTGACAATCAACAATAGATTCATAGCCATCATTAGACTTTGATTTGATTCGATTTATTGTTGTCACATGTATCTGAGTACAGTGAAAAGTTTTGTTTTGCGAGCAGTACAGGCAGATCATAACATATACGGAACAGCTTTCTCAGTCGATTGTATAATACATGACACAGCACCATTTCCTATTAGGAAAGCTTGGTAGATCATGGTTAGCCCTTCTATCATCTCCATCCCCATTTCTCTGAACAACGTGGGACATAAGCCATCCAGACAAGGTGACTTATTCATTCTATGCATGGCCAGACGTTCCTGTGTATCTTGCTGATTAATTACTGACAAATATATCTCTACCAAATAAAAGCAAAGTACTCTGGATGCTGGAGACTGACATTAAACAGAAAGGACAGGAGAAACTCAGCACATCTAGCAGCTTCGATGGAAAAAGAAACAGAGTGAACATTTTGACTCCTATATGACCCTCCTTCAGGTTCTGATCATATTACACAATTGTATTGATGAACTAGTATCAAAGAATTCTGATTTCTAAAAGACAGTGGAATTAAATGATATAATAACTAACATTACACAACTATTTACAGCCAAACAACCAAGGGTCACCTTAAAGCACAACAAAATGCATGTTCAATGAGAAAGACATACATTGTTGTTTTTGTGACAACTGCCTTGTGCCTAGGCTCCTTTCTGCACCTGAGTTGCCTAAGGCACTTGATTCTAAACATTAATGGATCCTGTTTGTATTGACATTTTACTAAAATATTCTTACCACCTGAAGGAGCAGAAAGTAATCGGCCTAGTCTGGAAACTGATCGCACACCACTCAGTAAGTTGCCTCCATCAATATTCAATTGGGAAACATTCGTTTGATGAGGTTGCAAATTTGTTTTATGCCCATTGTTCCGAGATGATAAGTAGTTTCGAGAGTAACCTTAAAAAGGAAATTTAAATTTTGTGTCACTACTTCCAAAGATCTGATTTTTACATGCTTTAAGACCAGAGTTACATTATGTTTATTCTTTATGACTCAATCTCTTCATATATTTAAGTGCATTGTTTGGTTTTAGTTAGCTGATATAAAGCTAAGGCTTACAATAGCAGGAAACCTCAGACCCGTGGCATGTGCTTCTTGCTTGATGTGGGAGCTCAGGAACATTGCTGACGTTCCTGACTCTTACACTTGCAAGTGTGTCCAGCTGCAGCTGTTGTTTGACTGCATGACGGCTCTGGAGCTGTGGATGGACTCACTGTGGAGCATCCGCGATACTGAAGAGGTCGTGGATAGCATGCTTAGTGAACTGGTCACACCACATAATTGCTGAGGGAGACAGTGAATGGGTGACCAAAAGGCAGAGAAAGAGTGGGAAGGCAGTGCAGGTGTCCCCTGCAAAACAGGTATTCCGTTTTGGATACTGTTGCAGGAGGTGGCTCACCAGGGGAGGGCAGAAGTTGCCAGGATCATGGCACTGTGCGGGCACTGCTGTTCAGAAGGGTGGGAAAAAGACTCATAGGGCCATAGTCATAGGGGATTCTATTGTGAGGGGAGTAGATAGATGGTTCTGTGGCCGAAAACGGGACTCCCGGATGGTATGTTGCCTCCCAGGTGCTTGGGTCAGGGATGTCACCGATCGGCTGCAGAGCATTCTGAAAGGGGAGGGTGAACAGCCAGTTGTCTTGGTGTATACAGGCACCAACGATATAAGTAGGAAATGAGATGAGGTCCTGAAAGCAGAATTCAGTGAGCTAGGAGAGAAATTAAAAAAGAGGACCTCAAAGGTAGTGATCTCGAGATTACTACCAGTGCCACGTGCTAGCCAGGGTAGAAATTAAAAAATAGGCAAGATGAACATGTGACTTGAGGCATAGGAGGGAGGGGTTCAGATTTGTTGGACATTGGGACCGGTTCTGGGGAAGGTGGGACTATAACAAATTGGATGGCCTACATTTGAACCAGACTGGAACTAATGTCCTTGGGAGGTTTTGCTACTGCTGTTGGGGAGGTTTTAAACTAATGCGGCAGGGGGCTGGGAACCAGAAGAGAAGACAAGTAGGCAGCGAGGTGGAGACTGGAGACTGTAACAATCATGAAAATAGCATTAATGAAAGGGAAGAGTAGGCAGAGAGCAGATGAACAGAAAAGAACTGGTGGCCTGAAGTGCAAGGAGTATAGTGGGTAAGGCAGATGAACTTAGGACTTGGATTGGTGCCTGGGAGTATGACTTTATTGCAATCACAGAGACTTGGTTGAAGGAAGGGCATGATTGGCAACTAAATGTTCCAGGATATAGACGCTTCAGACAGGACAGGGAGGGAAGTAAAAAGGGGGGGAGGAGTTGCATTGCTGGTCAGGGATGATATCACGGCTGTGCTAAAGGAGGACACTACGGAGGGCTTGAGTAGTGAGGCATTATAGGTGGACCTGAGAAATGAGAAGGGTGCAGTTACATTGTTTGGGCTATATTACAGGCCTCTCAACAGTGAGCGTGAGGCAGAAGAACAAATGGGTAAACAGATTATGGAAAGATGAGTCTAGATTATAGTGGTGCTGGAAAAGCACAGCAGGTCAGGCAACATCCGAGGAGCAGGAAAATCGACATTTCGGGCAAAAGCCCTTCATTAGGAATACCCCTGCTCCTTGGACGGGGTAGAATTTGTAAGAAGCGTCCAGGAGAGTTTTCTAGAGCAGTATGTCAATAGTCAGATGAAGAAAGGGGCCATATTGGACCTGGTACTGGGGAACGAGTCAGGCCAGGTGGTAGAAGTTACGGTGGGGGATTTCTTTGGGAACAGTGACCACAATTCTGTAAGTTTTGGAATACTCATAGCCAAAGATGAGAGTAGTCCTAAGGGAAAAGTACTAACTGGGACAAGACCAATTAAATCAAAATTAGACAGGAGCTGGGAAATGTGGAGTGGACACAGCTATTTGAAGGGAAGTCCACATTTGAGATATGGAGGCTTTCAAAGATAGGTTAAAGATAGTGCAGGATGGGCATGTCCTGTTGAAAGCAAAGGAAAGGAAGGGCAAGATTCATGAACCGTGGATGACAGGAGAAATCGTACGACTAGCCAAGAGGAAAAGGGAAGTGTACATAAGGTCCAGGCAGCTAAGAACAGAACGGGTCCTGGAGGAATATCGGAAGAATAGGACCAGTCTTAAACGAGGAATCAAGTGGGCTAAAAGGGATCATGAAATAGCATTAGCAAGCAGAATTAAGGAGAATCCCGAGGCCTTCTTATATATATATAAGAAGCAAGCAGGTAACTAGAGAAAGGATTGGTCCACTAAAGGATAATGAAAGAAGGTTGTGTGTTGAACCTGAGAGAATGGGTGAGATTATGAATGATTACTTTGCATCAATGTTCACTGAGGAGAGGGACCTGATGAATGTTGAGATTAGAGATAGGAGTTTGATTACTCTGGATCACATTGGTATAAATAGGAAAGATGTGTTGGGTAGGCTAGAGGTTATTAAAGTGGACAAATCCCCAGGACCGGATGGGATCTATCCTAGGCTGCTGAGGGAGGCGAGAGAGGAAATAGCTGGGGCCCTGACAGATACCTTTGTAGCATCCTTAAACACAGGTGAGGTGCCAGTGGACTAGAGGGTCGCTCGTGTTGTCCACCTGTACAAGAAGGGTAGTAGGGATATTCCGGGTAATTGCAGCCCTGTGAGCCTGACGTCAGTGGTGGGAAAGTTGCTGGAGAAGGTACTGAGCACCACTGCCTCACACCACCAGGGACCTGAGTTTGACTCCAGCCTCAGGTATCTGTCTGTGTGAAGTTTACACATTCTCCCCATTTCTCTGGGTGCTCTGGTTTCCTCCTGTAGTCAAAAGATGTGCAGGTTAGGTGAATTGGCCATGCTAAATTGCCCATAGTGTTCAGGGATGTGTAGATTAGGTGCATTAGTCAGGGATAAATATAGGGTAGGGGAATGGGTCTAGGTGGGTTATTCTTTGGAGGGTTGGTGTGGACTTGTTGGGCTGAAGGGCCTGTTTCCACACTGTAGGGATTCTATATTCTCCCACCTGATGTACAAGATTCAATGCTCTCATGTGGGCCACTTTGCTGCTGCCCCACTTCCTGCATCAGCTAAGGTTACCGTGAAGGTCCTGGCTTCTTGAACTCAGTCCTCACCTGACAGCCTCAGGTTAAACTCACTATCAGTCACCTCCCTTTCAAGAGTGAGCAGTCTCATTGTTCTCTGGGACCATGACAACTTTGCTGTTACACTCTATACAGTCACCCTTGCAGCCTGGAGAAGGTATGTCTTTGCACTCCCCAGCAGCTAATCTCCACAATACTCTAACACTGGCTACTTTGGCTCATGTGGGAAAGTCTCCTGGGTGCTGTTGGCAGGGAACAGCACCTTCTACTGGATAACCTGAAAGAGAATGTCAAGGGAGACAGTGCAAAACATGGTGTGTTGCATTGGCTGCACTGAGACATGGATGAATGTGGTTCAGGTTTAAGATTAAGGATGGGTTTGGAAATACACTGGAGACAAACAAGAGCTCGGTATCAGGTGAAGACAGAACTTGAGGGCCAAGTAGAGGATGTTGTGATCTGTACATGGTGGAACAGATGCTGCTAGGTTGTAGACAAGTTATACATGTTTGGCTGCTGTTTAACAATAACCTTCAACCACATTAGCTGCTGGTATGCTTGTCAACTTTCTCCCTGCCCTTGCTGTGTTATTGGCCAGGCCCTCAGGTTCTGCATATCTAATTGGCTAGCTGCTGGGTAATCACAAATGGCCAAACATCCCTAGCATGAGCGGCAGTTCTGTTTACTTCTGGGTTTACTGGCAGGATCTGCCTCTGATGCATTTAATGAGAGAAAGTGTGACTCAGCAGCAAGATTGTAGAATCCGTCACTAAGGACATGCTATCAGATAACAGTTTGTATTGTTTACTACAGTTCCAGAAATTTACAACTATGAGCAATATTCAGTATTACATCTAGATTTAAAATAACATAATGGCACAGATTGGTGCAGATGGGAGGTTGGTGAGGGGGGGGCATGGTGCCTCAATGGTTTGCACCGTTGCATCACCACGCCAGGGACTCAGGTTCAATTCCAGCCTTGGGCGACTGTCTGCATGGATTTCCTCCAGATGCTCTGGTTTCTACCCACAGTCCAAAGATGTGCAGGTTCGGTGGATTGGTAATGCTAAATTGCCCGTAGTGTTCAGGGATGTGTAGGCTTGGTGAGGTAGCTATGGTAAATATGGAGTTATGAGGACTGTGGGAGATGCTGTTCGGAGGGTCAGCGTAGACTCGATGGGCCAAATGGCCTCTTTCCACATATAGGGATTCTCTGATTAATGTGATGATCTCAGAATATTATGTTCCTCCTCAGATTTTAGGTTGCCTGTCAATTTTACACAGAGGAGAAAGTGAGAACTGCAGATCCTGGAGATTAGAGTCAAGAATAGAGTGATGCTGGAAAAGCACAGGTCAGGCAGTATCCAAGGAGCAGGAGAATCGACGTGTCGGGCATAAGCTCTTCACCAGGAATGAGGTTTGTGGCTCGGGGGGAGGGGGAGGGTAGCTGAGAAAGCAATAGGTAGATGGAGATGAAGGATAATTTGGTAGGTCAGAGAGGAGGGTGGAGCAGATAGATTGGAAAGGTGTTGGACAGGTCAAGAGGGCGATGCCGAGTTGGAGGCTTGGGACTGGGATAATGTAGGGGGAGGGGAATGAGGAAACTGTTAACATCCACATTGATCCTGTGTAGTTGCAGGGTCCTGAGTGGTTGCAGGGTCAATTTTACACCACATGTTATTATCTGGAATGCACAGTCATTAATGTTGGTGGAAACAGATTTGGCAGGAACTTTCAAGAGGTCACTGAATGCATATTTCAAAAAGGTGATGAAGAAACAGAAGGAGAACAGGCCTACACGAAGACCTTTTTCAAAGCTAGGCTTAATGGCTTCATTCCATACAATTCTTTGATTCTATTTAGAGATTAGATAGTACTGATACATTTAAAAGATTCGTAAGCACCACTCGTTTATTTATCAGTTCAGAAGACAGATATGATTAGATTCCCTACAGTGTGGAAACAGGCCCTTCAGCCCAACCAGTCCACACCGACCCTCCGAAGAGTAATCCACCCAGACCCATTCCCCTAACCTATATTTACCCCTCACTAATGCACCTATCATTATGGGCAATTTAGCACGGCCAATTCACCTGACCTGCACATCTTTGGATTGTGGGAGGAAACCGGAGCACCCAGAGGAAACCCACACAGACATGAGGAGAATGTGCAAACTCCACACAGACAGTCACCCAAGGCTGAAATTGAACCTAGGACCCTGCTGGTGTGAGGCAACAGTGCTAACCACTTTGCCATCGTGCCACCCTGAGAGTGGCATATCAAGAGTTTTGAAGTTGATCTGCCTTCAAGTACCTCTTGAAATCATCACTTGTTGATTTGGAAATAAAGAGGAGGAAACTGTGATTTCATTTATTGGTGCCTTGTTAGCTATTGTTCATATGAGGTTAAATAGCATTGAAAGATTATTCAGGTAATAATCATGGCCACATCCAATATTACCCTCACGAATGGCACTGGTCAACTGCAACAGTATTGTCTTTTCCTATTCTTTGAACCAAGGATGGATGAATCCAATACCATAAGTCCTGAAGATATTGGAGCAGAATTAGCCCATTCAGTCCATTGAGTCTGCTCTGCCTTTCAATCATGGCTGATATAATTCTCAACTCTACTCTCCTGCCTTCTCCCCTTAACCCTTTGATCTCCTTACTAATCAGGAACTTACCCCTGTCTTAAATATAGTCAATGACATGCCCTTCGCAGCCTTCTGTGGCAATGAGTTTCACAGATTCCCTGTGGCTTAAGAAATTCCTTCTCATCGCAGTTCTTCACTCTGGGGCCGTGCTATCGGGTTCTAGTCTCTCCTACTATTGGAAACATCTTTATGTCCACTCTTCTCCAAATCTACTCTATCCAGGTCTATCAACATTCTGTAAATTCCAATGAGATCTTCCCTCATCCTTCTGAATTCCATAGAGTACAGACCTGGAATCCTGAACTGCTCCCCGTGTGACAAGCCCTTCACCCCTCGGATCATTCTTGTAAATCTCCTATGGCTGTGTCCAATACACATCCTTCCTTAGATATGGGGCCCAAAACTGCTGACACTATTCCAAAGGTGATCTGACCAGAGCCTTATACATCCCTGTGTCTTGTACCCTAGCCCTCTTGAAATGAATGCTAACACTGCATTTACCTTCTTAACTATCAACTGAAACTGCATGTTAACCTTAAGAGAATCCTGAACTCGGATTCCCACATTTTCCCACAAGGTTTCCCAAAAGTTTCTTTGACTTTCCACCTGCCATTTTTTTGCCCATTCTCTTAGCCAGTCAAGTCTTTCTGAAGCCTCCACACCTCAACACTACCTATGCATCCACTTATCTTTGTGTGTTTTCCAACTCGAGCAACAATGCCCTTAGTTCTGTCTTCCTGATCATTGATGTGTTAATGTGAATATTTGTGGTCCCAACACTGATCCCATTAGTCACTGGTTGCCATCCTGAAATAGATTACTTTATTCATACTCTTTGCCTTTTATCAGTTAGCCAATCCTCTATCCATGCTGGAACTTTGCCCCGAACACCATGGACACTTACCATGTGCGGCACCTTGAGAAAGGCCTTCTAGAAAGCCAAATAGATCTTGCCCACTGGCTCTCCTTCACCTAACTTGCTCGTTACCTCCTCAAAGAACCTCAAAACAGGTTTGTCAGGCATGACCTTCCCTTAATGAAGCTGTGCTGACTTAGCCCTATTTTACCATGCACTTTCAACTACGGTAAAGCGCAGCAGGTCAGGCAGCATCCAAGGAGCAGGAGAATCGACGTTTCGGGCATCTCCAGCATCTGCAGTCCTCACTTTCTCCTTTCAACAACGGTACTCCACAATCTCACCCATAATAATGGAATCTAAATCTCCCCAGTGACTGAGGTCAAGCTAAATAGCCTACAGTTTCCTGATTCAGCCTCCCTCCCTTCTGAAACAGAGGTGTTACACTCGCTATTTTCCAGTCTTCTAGGACCCTCCCTGATTCCAGTGATTCTTCAAAGATCACCATCAAAGACTTTACAATCTGCTCAGCTATCTCTTTCAGAGTTCTGGGGGTGTAGTCTATCTGTTCTGGGTGGATTTAACAACCTTCGTACCTTCCAGCTTCCCCACTACCTTCTCTTTAGTGATGGCCACTTCATTCACCTCTGCCCCCTCTCTTTAAATTCTGGCAGGCTGCTGGAGTCTTCCAATGAGAAATCTGATGCAAAGTACTTATTCAGTTCCTCCACCACTTCTTTCTTCCTCAATATAATTAACAACTTGTAGGTACAGATGGATATCCTGAAATGTTCCTCCAATTTTTCGTACTAACTTATTGAAGAACAAACATTTGTATTCATACAGCACCTTTCACATGCCCAGAAATTTTTGAATTATTTAGAACAAAGAAAAAGAAAATTTACAGCTAAGGATCAGGCCCTTCGGCCCTCCAAGCCTGAGCTGATCTAAATCCACTGTCTAAACGTCGTCCGATTCCTAAGCGTCTGTATCCCTCTGCTCCCCACTTACTCACGCATCTGTCCAGACGCATCTTTAATGAATCTACCGTGCCTGCCTCTACCACCTCTGCCGGCAACGTGTTCCAGACACCCACCACCCTCTGTGTGAAGTACTTGCCGCGTGTATCCCCCTTAAACTTTTCACCTCTCACCTTGAAAGAGTGACCTCTCATTACTGAATCACTCACCCTGGGAAAAAGCTTGTCTCAATCCACCCTGTCTATACCCTTCATGATTTTGTAAAGCTCAATCAGGTCCCCCCTCAATCTCCTTTTTTTCTAATGAAAACAATCCTAACCTACTCAACCTCTCTTCATAGCTAGCACTTTCCATACCAGGCAACATCCTCGCATACCTTCTCTGCACCCTCTCCAAAGTGTCCACAATCTTTTGGTAATGTGGTGACCAGAATTGTACACAGTATTCTAAATGTAGTCAAACCAATGTCGTGCACAATTTTAACATGATCTGCCAGCTCTTATACTCAATACCCCATCCGATGAAGGCAAGCATACTATATGCCTTCTTGACCACTCTATCCACCTGTGTGGAAGCCATAAGGGTACAATGGATCTGAGCGCCCAGGTCTCTCTGCTCATCAACTTTTTCCAAGATTCTTCTGTTTACCGTATAATTCGCTCTAAAATTAGATTTCCCAAAATTCATCACCGCACATTTGCCTGGATTGAACTCCATCTGCCACTTCTCTGCCCAACTCTCCAGTCTAACTATATTCTCCTGTATTCTTTGACAGTCCCTTATGCTTTCTGCTACTCCACCAATTTTGTGCCATCTGTAAACTTACTGATCATACCAACAGTGCCCTCTTCTAGATCATTTATGTAAATTACAAACAACAGTGGCCCCAGCTCTGATCCCCATGGAACACCACTGGTCACCTTTCTCCATTTCGAGAAACTCCCTTCACCTACTACTCTCTGTCCCCTGTTGCTCAACCAGTTCTTTATCCACCTAGCTAGAACACCCTGCACACCATGTGACTTCACTTTCTCCATTAGTTTGCCATGGGGAATATTATCAAATAGCTTACTAAATTCCATGTATATGACATCAACAGCCCTTCCTTCATCTATCAACTTGGTCACTTCCTCAAAGAACTCTATTAAGTTGGTAAGGCATGATCTCCCTTGCACAAAACCATGTTGCCTATCACTGATAAGCCCATTCTTTCCCAAATATAGAACATAGAACATTACAGCGCAGTACAGGCCCTTCGGCCCTCGATGTTGCACCGACCTGTCATACCAATCTGAAGGCCATCTAACCTACACTATTCCATGTATGTCCATATGCTTGTCTAATGACGACTTAAATGTACTTAAAGTTGGCGAATCTACTACCGTTGCAGGCAAAGCATTCCATACCCTTACTACTCTCTGAGTAAAGGAACTACCTCTGACATCCATCCTATATCTATCACCCCTCAATTTAAAGCTATGCTGCCCTCGTGCTCGCCGTCACCATTCTTGGAAAAAGGCTCTCCCTGTCCACCCTATCTAACCCTCCGATTATCTTATATGTCTCTATTAAGTCACCTCTCAACCTTCTTCTCTCTAACGAAAACAACTTCAACTTCTTTCCTCGTAAGACCTTCCCTCCATACCAGGCAACATCCTAGTAAATCTCCTCTGCACCCTTTCCAAATCTTCCACATCCTTCTTATAATGTGGTGACCAGAACTGTACACAATACTCCAAGTGCGGCCGCACCAGAGTTTTGTACAGCTGCAGCATAACCTCATGGTTCTGGAACTCGATCCCTCTGTTAATAAAAGCTAAAACACTGTTTGCCTTCTTAACAACCCTGTCAACCTGGGTGGCAACTTTCAAGGATCTGTGTACCTGGACACCGAGATCTCTCTGCTCATCTATACTACCAAGAATCTTACCATTAGCCCAGTACTTTGCATTCAGGTTACTCCGACCAAAGTGTATCACCTCACACTTGTCTGCATTAAACTCCATTTGCCACCTCTCAGCCCAGCTCTGCAGCTTATCTATGTCTCGCTGTAACCTACAACATCCTTCGTCACTATCCACAACTACACTGACCTTAGCGTCGTCTGCAAATTTACTAACCCACCCTTCTACGCCCTCATCCAGGTCGTTTATAAAAATGACGAACAGCAGTGGACCCAACACCGACCCTTGCGGTAACTGGACTCAAGGATGAACATTTCCCATTAACCACTACCCTCTGTCTTCTTTCAGCAAGCCAATTACTGATCCAAACTGCTATATCTCCCACAATTTCATTCCTCCTCATTTTGTACAATAGCCTACTGTGGGAAACCTTATCGAACACCTTGCTGAAATCCATATACACCACATCAACTGGTTTACTCTCATCTACCTGTTTGGTCACATTCCCAAAGAACTCAATAAGGTTTGTGAGGCACGACCTACCCTTCACAAAACCGTGCTGACTATCCCTAATCAAATTATTCCTTTCTGGATGATTATAAATCCTATCTCTTATAACCTTTTCCAATACTTTACCAACAACTGAAGAGAGGCTCACTGGTCTATAATTACCAGGATTGTCTCTACTCCCCTTCTTGTACAGGGGAACCACATTTGCTCTCCTCCAGCCTTCTGGCACTATTCCTGTAGACAATGATGATTTAAAGATCAATGCCAAAAGCTCGGCAATCTAGGATAAATCCCAGAGGATCCTAGGATAAATCCCATCCGGCCCAGGGGACTTATCTATTTTCACACTCTGCAGGATTTCTAATACCTCCTCCTTGTGAACCTCAATCACATCTAGTCTAGTAGCCTGTATCTCAGTAATCTCCTTGACAACATTGTCGTTTTCTAGAGTGAATACTGTTGAAAAGTATTCATTTAGTGCTTCCCCTATCTCCTCTGACTCCACACACAACTTCCCACTACTATCCTTGATTGGCCCTAATCTTACTCTCGTTATTCCTTTATTCCTTAAATACCTATAGAAAGCCTTAGAGTTTACCCTGATCCTATCTGCCAACAACTTGTCATGTCTCCTCCTGGCTCTTCTGAGCTCTCTCTTTAGGTATTTCCTGGCTACCTTGTAACCCTCAAGTGCCCTAACTGAGCCTTCACGTCTCATCCTAACATAAGCCTGCTTCTTCACCTTGACGAGAGATTCCACTTCCTTCGTAAACCATGGCTCCCGTGCTGTACAGCTTCCTCACTGCCTGACAGGTACATACTTATAAAGGACACACAGTAGCTTTTCCTTGAATAAGCTCCATTTCTAATGTGCCTACCCCCTGCAGTTTCCTTCCCCATCCTATGCTTCCTAAGTCTTGCCTAATCACATCGTAATTGCCTTTCCCCCAGCTGTAACTCTTGCCCAGTGGTATACACCTATCCCTTTCTATAACTAAAGTAAACATAACAGAATTGTGATCGCTATCACCAAAGTGCTCATCTACTTCCAAGTCTAACACCTGGCCGGGCTCATTACCCAGTACCAAATCTAATGTGGCCTCGCCCCTTGTTGGCCTGTCTACATACTGTGTCAGGAAGCCCTCCTGCATACACTGGACAAAAACTGACCCATCTATAGTACTCGTACTATAGTGTTCCCAGTCAATATTTGGAAAGTGAAATCCCCCATGACAACTACCCTGTCTCTCTCACTCCCATCGAGAATCACCTTTGCTATCCTTTCCTCTACATCTCTGGAGCTATTCGGAGGCCTATAGAAAACTCTCAACAGGGTGACCTCTCTTGTCCTATTTCTAACTTCAGCCCATACTACCTCAGTTGACGAGTCCCCAAACATCCTTTCTGCAACTGTAATATTGTCCCTGATCAACAATGCCACACCTCCCCCTCTTTTACCATCTTCTCTGTTCTTACTGAAACATCTAAATTCTAGAACCTGCAACAACAATTCCTGTCCCTGCTCTATCCATGGCCACAACATCGAAGTACCAGGTACCAACCCATGCTGCAAGTTCACTCACCTTATTCCGGATGCTCTTGGTGTTGAAGTAGACACACTTCAAACCACCTTCTTGCTTGCCGGTGCCATCTTGCATCTCTGAAACTTGATTTTGGACCTCCCTACTCTCAACCTTTTCTATACTCGAACTACAATTTTGGTTCCCTCCCCCTACTGGATTAGTTTAAACCCACCCCAATAGCCTTAGCGAATTTCCCCCCCAGGATGTTGGTACCGCTCTGGTTCAGATGAAGACCATCCTGTTTGTAGAGGTCCCACCTACCCCAGAAAGAGCCCCAATTATCCAAGAATCCAAAACCCTCCCTCCTGCACCATCCCTGTAGCCACGTGTTCAACTCCTCTCTCTCCCTAAAATATGAATAGATTTTATCCCTCAGTACCTTCTCCAGCAACTTTCTGACCACTGACTGTAGTCACACTGGTCTGTAGTTAGCTGGAATATCCCTACTACCCTTCTTTACAGGGGACAACATGAGCAACCCTCCAGTCCTCTGGTACCTCACCTGTGTTTAAGGATGCTACAAAGATATCTGTCAGGGCCCCAGTATTTCCTCTCTCGCCTCCCTCAGAAACCTGGGATAGATCCTATCCGATCCTGGGGATTTGTCCATCTTAATAACTTGTAATAACCAACGTATTTTCCCTACTTATGTCAACGTGATTCAGAATAATCAAACTTCTATCCCTAATCCCAACATTTATTTTGTCCCTCTCCTCAGTGAACATTCCGACAAAAGTCATTCCGAATCTCACTCATTTTCTCAGGTTCGACACACAGCCTTCCTTCCTTTACCTTTAGTGGACCAATCCTTTCTCTAGTTACCTGCTTGCTTCTTGTATAAGAATAAAACGTATAACATTTGAAATATATCAATGTAGTTTTGTAGACAAGTACAGCATTATGTGCATACAAAAATTGCATGAATATCAATAACATTAATAACTCAATAACATTTGGTGGTTGAGAGTGTGGTACTGGAAATGCACAGCAGGTCAGGCAGACTTATGCCTGAAACGTTGATTCTCCTGCTCCTCGGATGCTGCCTGACCTGCTGTGCTTTTCCAGCACCACACACACGACTCTGATCTCCAGCATCTGCAGTCCTCACCTTCTCCATCTTTTTTGGTGGTGTTAACTGAAACATGAAGGGCCACATCTTAGAAATCTCTGATGTTTTAAGGATCCTATGGAGCAGTGTTAGTGTCTCTATCTCAGAACCAGGAGGTTAGGACCACCTCTGCCCTGGAGGTGGGTCACTGTGTGTACAAACAGGTTGATTAAAATAATTGCAATCTCTGATGTACAAATGAAGTTATGTGCCAGGATCCTGTAGAGGCCCTGAGGCACATCTCTGCGGGAATTGCCTGCGAAGTTTAAACTTCGCACGGGCTGATTCCTTGCTGCCTGAGACTCTGCAAGAGCATTTCTGATTCGGAGCAAGAGTCAGAGACATTAAACAGCTCCATGATATTTAGCTGGAGAGTTAGTCAGGAAATGTGAGACTGATTAAACCCATTCTAACGCCTGGCTAACTCCGCAACCGGCCCCCAAAGATGCCTCATGCACCAGACTGCACTCCACCAAAATGATCAGAATACCCAGGGCCAGACCTGGCACCCCCTGATTTAGCTGAATACGTTGACCATCTGACACCATCCCAACAGCACCTGCTCACCACTTGACCAGATCTCATTCTCCTCCTGAATAGGCTTGACCAGGCCCTGACCTGAGTATCTCCCACTCCCAGAACACCCTAATAGTGCCGTCCTGTCGTGACAGTCCCCTCACTCACTCACTCATTCACTTACATTAATGGGACCCGTAAACTCACCTGAATACAGCAGCCTTTAGTGTAAAATATTGCCTATTGCTAACTGCCCGGAAGTTATGTTGTGAGCTGCCTTCGTGATTGCTGATTGTTTAAAACCACAAATACATTCTCAAAAAAATTTTCATTCCATAAATTTAATATAATATTGTGAACCTGGTGATCTGGTCATCATTAGTACGGTGGGCATCAAATCTTACTGGACAACATTGTTTTAACACAGACACAGCTGGTAACAAAACTGCTAGTGAGAAAGAATAAACTGAAGTTTGAAAGGGCCTGAATTGCCTTTTTAGTTGCCGCAGCTATTTTTCTGAGAGACAAAAGTGGGTCCTCTGCTGGATTTTGAACCTGCCCCTGAGGGAAGTCATAAGTGGCTGGATTATGTCAGAATCCTAACAAAGTTCATTATCCTGCATATCCTTGCTCCCCTTCCACTTGGCATGGAAAACTCTATCCCATCTCTGTATTGAAATGCGTCTCTTGAAATCAGATATAAATGATTTAGCTTAAGTAATGTATGTTATTAGAAGGAATTAACTGACGAGAGAAATTACTTAAACCACTGCCTTTGAGTTCAGAAAATATACAGCCTAGACTTCACTAATACAAGAGTGCAGCTTAGAACTAAAAGCAACATATAACTGCTAAAATAATAAACATAGGGATACTTTATTCCCTATCAGGCATTTAAAAAATCCTTCTTAAGAGATTAGCAAATATGATATTTAATAAGCTTGTGTTACATAGAATTATAAGGTACATTGTTTTAAAATATAGTGTACTCAAGATTAAAATTAATTTTTCTTCGATATCTGTACTTAAAGTTCAAACATAATGAAAATGTACTGAATACTCCTCGCTTCTGTCGGTTGCCTTCTGTATGAGAAAAGTTCACTAGCACAGATTTACAACAAATCCCCAAAGATATCACAAAACTGGCGCAGTCTGCCGAGTCTGCTTGAAGTGGTGCTATAGAAACTGATTGGCCCCTTGTAAATTTTTTGAACACAAGACAATGAACGAATGGATACACAATCTATCAGACATCAAATGCATCCTCTCTTCGTTACAGCAATTTCCTTTCCCTTTCACAATTCTCTTTCAGTTTCCTCCCTTGTATGCCTCCTGGCATCACATGCCATACGCTGGTTGAGAGAATAAAACAAACTGGGCCTGCTGAGTTTCTCGAACAATTTCTGTTTTTGTTTGTCTTCAATAACATCTGCTAGGTCCACAGGAATACCTAGCTAGCTGTCCCTTGTTTTTTAAAACTTTGTGGGACTGTTCCTAGATTTCAGGTCACCATCCAGATCATTGTCCTGGTCTCAACATACAATATTGAGAGTAACAAGTTCGCTTTCAGAGTGATATTATTTATATTAATGTGCAGCTTGTTTTTATTCAGAACCATTTATTCATTCCCACACATCATTTGATGTACCTGTAAGAGTTCTCTGGTAAAGTTCCTATTAGTCTAGTTCCTTGCCCCACTAAACATATAACTGCTTTGATTTTCTCCCATAGGAATAAGAGTCTATTTGCAGTTTTGCTGTACTTTGCATTTGAAACATTCCTGACAAATCAATAATTAACTTTATCACAGAATTATAGAAATGTCCGGGTGTAGAAGGGGCTATTTGGCCCACCTTGTTTACATGGCTTTAATGGCAGTCCCGTTAACTAGACACCCCAAAACCAGGGAAAAAAATTAAATTCTGAAACATCTATCAGATCTTGCTATCATGATGCTTACCTAACTTGGCTTCCATTGGGAAACGATTTGCTGAAATTTGTAGGGATGCAGGGAAGGAATGTGAAGTGTGATAGTAAAAAGGAAACTGGCAAATCCTGGAAATGGTGGAGAAGGGAGGAAAAGATTAGACTTCGAGTTGGTCAGCTAATCATGATGTTAAGGAGAGACCATGATTGGCAGAAGAGGAACAGGAGGCTTCCTCGAGGGGCTGAAAGAACCACTCCTGTTTCTCCTGGTGCAAAAGGAAGTGAGCTAATCCTATAGCTTTGCTGCCAGATATGCCAATTCCTGACAGCACTGGTGGCATCTGTAAAATTTAAATCAAGTTCACTCAGTTTGGCAACTTTAAATATAATAATAAACATCTCATGGATCTCGTTTACATCAATGGATAGAACTTGCCATTGAATGAGGGATTTTACTCCACGCCCACCTGTTGTGGAGGCATTAATATTGATCCCAAAGTACGTATCACATCCACGGAAATTATTAATTATCAGAACAATATTAAAAATGCTGTGTATCTCTGCATTTTATTGCTATCCAAGAACAAAAATGGTGATTTGTATTTCCATCTGGAGTGCATCAAGTGATACCAAAACAAGTCCAGCCCCAACATCTTCCTGGACAATGATCCACTAATCATAAGGATACTGTGAAATGCATTGAAGTCAGTATGATATATGATTTAGAGAAACTTGGAGATGGAAATGCATCTGCTGTCCTTTTTATTTTATTTGGTGTGCTGCTTGTACAGTACAACCTGCTGTTACTGTATGTGAGCAGTGGAGGAGTTGGATGTTTAGACTGGTTGATAAAATGTTGAACAAATGGACTGCTTTGACTGACACAAGCACAGTTTTATTTCTTTTTGTACCTATTCAAGGAAATAGAGAATTTTCCATCATACTCCTGACTTGGATATTGTAAATGATGGGAATGTTTTGAGGCAGGTTCAGAAGTGAATGGCTTGCTGAAATTATTCAGCTTTTGATGTGCTGTAATAGTAACAAAATCTTGTGTATATGTGTCTGTACATTGTGGCTGAGAGTTATTCTCTTTTGAAGTGGCAAAAATGGCAAAATGCTTTTTGAAGGGCAACTAGAGATTAGCATTAAATGTAGCTGAAATTATAATCAGTATTACCTTAACATAAACTGTGGTTTTACATTAAAAACATTTTTTGTGAAGGAATTATTTGAAAAAACTGGAAGAAGTTTAAAAAAAAATTCTATTTGTGTGTTTTCTTACCATTTGTTGCATTCTTTTGTGCCGAGTCACTGTGCACTCTGTGCCAAAGCAGTGCAACTTCTTCATCAGTTGGTGTGCAATCCAAACGCAATCTGTTCTCTCCACATTTAGGGTCTTGTTTGGTGTCATTACTTACATCATCTCGCTGAAGCACAGACTTGGTAGTATTTACTGAATAGGTTGCTTTAGTAACAGTTGCATATGGGGACACTAAATAGGATGAAGGAAGTGTAGTGATGGTAACAGTTGCCTTATTTGAAAAATCTCTCTGAGGCCAAAGGTGTGAGACTGCAGTCTTATCTGCATTATCTTCACTAGAAGTATAATGAACGTCTGGTATAAATTCCTTTGATTTGGTGGAAGAATTGTCAATGACATTAGCAGGCTGCACTTGTGACTGACAACTGGTGTTGAAACTGCCTGTTGATCTTTGACATTGTTTGCTGTCAATAGCAGTTCTGGGTGGAGGATATGGTACCAACATTTTACCCTGAGATTTCATTGCTTCACTAGCTGACTGGGGCCTGATTATGGTCCCTTTCCTGCAGTTGCCTCCTCTACAAAAATACATTTTAGCAGAATGGGTTCTTTTAATCACTTTGGTATGTCCTTTCCTTACCATGGGTTTCTCAGTTATTTTCTGGTCTATGTTTCTAGTTCTTGTAGCTGCCCAGGCTTGTTTAGTTAAATGATACTGAGGCGGTACAGCTGGTGTTATTCCATTGGTCAAAGAAGCTGCTTCTAAAATGACAGGATCTGTCACTGTGATTGCTCCCCTGGTTTCAGTCTGCTGGTGTCCAGAAAGGCTGCAATCTACAGCAGTCTTGTGACTGGTTTTTAATGTGGTCCATTTTGATTCTTTATCCCTATCCACAATTGAATTACCATTGGAGAAACTGACATTACTTTCCAAACAAGGTGACTGTAATTGACTCTGACTAGTTGATCCTGAATATTCATCATCTATTATGTCTTCCAGTACTTTTCCAGTATCTTCATTTGATTCCTTTGTAAATTGATTGGTTTGTTCAATCTCATCATACCATCTTAACTTTTTCTTTGTTGGATTTTTGACAGATTCTGCTTCTTTCAATTTTATCAGCTCCACACTGTCCCTGATAGAGGATGCCATTTGAATCCCAAGTACACCAGTTGCAGACAGTAAAGATTTGGGATAACAATTTTCATACTTTGATACTTTCTTTAGTATTCCCTTCAGTAGGGAGAAATTACTCTTTTCATAGAAATATTTTTTGTTGCCTTTTAATCTTGTAGTAGACACTGCCGAATGTGCTGCTAGTTTATTTTCTTTTCCTCCTGTCACGTTTTTTTCAGAATCAGGTCCTGAAGAATTAAATTTTACTTGAGAAGACTCAAGTTTCTGACTAGCTCCTTCAGAGTCATGTCTACTTTTGATGCTCAGGTTATATTTGTTGGGAGAAATGTCTTCACTTTTACTGGAATTGTCAGCATTTTGGTTCATTTGATTAGCTGCACCAATGCATGCCAGGAGATGGTTTTGTTGGACTATCTTCTGACTCCCTTTAATACTGTCCGTTTTCGTTCTGTCACTGAACAGTTGGGACTTTGGACTAAAGGTTAAAAAGAAGGGTGTTGCTAAAGGCAGTTTCAAAGAATGCAATGTTGCAGGTTCATTTTGTTGCACAGATTCTAATCTGTCATTCACATCTGAAACTTGTGTTGCTTCCCTAGGTGTTGGATCTGGTGTAGACCAGGCACTGCAAAGCCTTGTTGCTGAATGATCGATGTGGCCAAAGGAACTTTTAGAAGAAGGTAGGGATGTTGGTTGACTTTCTATCGAGTGGGAGTTATTTTCTACAATCTTACGTTGATTTTTATTGTAAAATTTGGTTGAGCATTCATTTTGATATCTTTCAACAGAAAAAAGAGAACTTGAGTCAAAACATTCAGATTTAATGTTCGCAGAAGCTAATGTATGTAGCTTATCACTCAAATCTTTGTTTGTAGTTGAAGCTTCAGTTTCATTTGTTTTTGCAACCGCTGAAGAGACAGAAGTTTTGCTACTATCCAAATTGTTGATCCAGGAACTTGTGTGTGTTTTTTTGAGAGGATAAAAATCTCTTCTAAAAGAGTTAAAAGAATGGTTTACAGGTGGATGTGGCTTCATTGTATTATTAGAAGTATGATGATTCTGAACATTGGGAGAATGTGATTCATTTGGTTCAGTTTGGTGTGCAGTGTTTTGCTCCACAGTTTCTAAGCTGTCAAGACTTGATAAGCTTTCAGACTGATAAAGCTGGTCAATTTCATGTCGGAATTCCTGTGAAATTCAAACATAAAATTTATTGTTTACTCAGTTAAAATAAAAAGAACATAATCAAAATACATAACCATAATATTTGATCAGGAGAAAGTGAGGATTGCAGATGCTGGAGATCAGGGTTGAAAAGTGTGGTGCTGGAAAAGCACAGCAGGTCAGGCAACATCCACGGAGCAGGAGAATTGACTTTTTGGGCATAAGCCCGTCATCAGGAATGAGGCTTGTGGGCTAGGGGGCTGAGAGATAAATGGGAGGGTGGGGTGGGGTGGGGTAGGGATGGGGGGGGGAAGGTGATAGGTCAGAGGGGAAGGTGGAGCAGATAGGTGGGAAGGAAGGTAGACAGGTAGGACAGTTCAAGAGTGCAGTGCTGAGTTGGAGGGTTGGATCTGAGATGAGGTGGGGGAAGAAGAGATGAGGAAACTGGTGAAATCCACATTGATCCCATGTGGCTGGAGGATCTCAAGGCGAAAGATGAGGCGCTCTTCCTCCAGGCGTCGGATGGCTTGGATTTGGCAGTGGAGGAGGCCCGGGACTTGCATGTCCTTGGCGGAGTTGGGGGGCTGACCTCACTAAACTTATCTAATCTTGTCAATTTCACAGTAATATCACTAAATTGTTAAACAGAATTGGATGCGACTGAAGCAGTAACAGATTGTAAGACATGTTGTCTTTCCAATCTTACATTAAAGCAAGGTTCCACATGGCCAGGTGGTCAAAAAGATTAAAGAAATGAATAGAATCTCTAATAGAGCACCAATCATTAATAAGATTATTAATTAATTTGCCATTTATAGTAACTTCATGTTTGCAAATTAGTAGCTGCGTCTAGCTTCGTAACACTCACAGCCCTTTGGCAACTGATTCATTGCGAAGGACTTTGGGGCATCCAAAGGACATACTGGGTGCTATATATATGCAAGGAATCAATACCTGATAGTGTTTTCTATTAAATTCACCATTCTTGAGAACTTTAACAGTGCGATCTATATCCTATTGTTGCATCAGCATTAACTCAGAGTTCTTTGTTTACCATGAATAGTCTTAAGCAACTCATTAATCTAGCACTACATTGCAACAACTCACCCACGGCTCTGTAGACAGCACCTTCCAAACCTGCAGCCTCTACAGATACATGGGAACATTTTCACCTGCAAGTTCCCTTCCAATTCACACTTTCTCTGCATGTGCTGAATAGCAAGTTTCTCATTAGCCAGCAGCGAGATGCAACTTAAGGGAAGTTACAGCTTGTTAAATGACTTATTAATGGTACAATGCACCTCATTAACATTCAGTTTCCCAAGTTACCAAATGCGCTGAACAAGATAGACATCATGAATTCACAACACTGAAGGCAGAGCGAGTACCTGACAACTAGCTTCCTAACATGGAAATATTTCACCATCCATTCACTATCATTGAGTCAAAATTCTGGAACTCCTGCCCTGACTGCACTGGGGGTGTACAGCATATGCACTGTAGCAGTTCAACTCGACTGCTGATCACCACCTTCTCAAGAGCAATTAGGGATGGGCAATAAATGCTGAATGAATGCAAAATAAACTTGACAATTAACGCAAGAATTCTGTGCCAAGTCCATGATACAAATGGTCCTTGCAGCAGCTCAATTTAAAGATAACAAGTGTAAATTTTGAGAAAATTCCTATAACTTTTAGTTCACTTTTTCCAGGTCAGGTGTAGGCACAAATGTCTTCAAATTAACATAGTTCTTGGATTATGCACAACAGTGAAAACAAGTTTGTGCTTAAGGAGGAGAGTTCACTTCAGAATGAACTTTGTATAAATAGGTTATGTTGCAGTATATTACTCAAACACATATTCATTTTAACATACAACTTGAGAAATATGTGATTTATAGATGTTTTTATAAAGCACACCTCACCCTCGAGCATTATAGATCTATTACTAAAACAAGGCTCTTGCTTCAACTCATATTATGTATCAGTGTGTTTTTTTTAATCTCAGATTTTCCCTTTCAAACACAACAGGGAACATTTAGAGAAACAGGTAAGGCACACACCCCTTTTGATATTCTTAGAATTTCTTGTTTTCCTGACACATAATGATGAGATCATAAATAAGGAAAAAAAACAATTTTACCAAAAAGAAAGTATGACTGTGACTAGTCATAATAAATAAAGCAGACAAAAGGCAACTGTTGACAGATGTATTGTACACAGAGGGCACTACCCAAGAAAGAGTTGCCTGATACTCTGTAATGCAGGTTAGATTAGGATCAGCTGTCTAGAAATAGACATTTTTAAGGTTTACAAAACTACTGGCTCCTATCAGGAAATCTGACGTTTAAAAAGCTGAGATTATGGCAGGTCTATACAAGTAGGTACATTGATTTTTGATTAGGTGTTCTTACATTCAGACAAGAAAACACATGCAGCCAAGCTGCTAAAGGCATTAAAACATACAGTATGGCATTGTAGACAGCACTTTGAACTATGTCTATGAATGTTAAACAAATGGAGCTTTTTCAATGCTTATTCACAACAGTAAGATTATCCTAACATAAAAATTAAATTTTCTTGCATTTATAAGCATTATCATGAGTTGATTTGCATTTGTGAAAAATAAACAGGGTTATTTGTTCATCCTTAAAGATTCAGGAACATGTGTTATCCTATTGGATATAAACTGACGGTCCAATTGATGGAACAACTCGTGTGTTTCCATTGGAGAATCTTGATGATACAATATAAAGCATGACTAAAAGACTTACTTACGGCTCGCTACATTATATACACATTCAAGACACATAATATCTAACACAGTTAAAACATTTCATAAAAAACAAAAGAATTGTGGATGCTATAAATCAGGAAAAAAAACACAAACTGCTGGATAATCTCAGCAGATCTGGCAGTATCTGTGGAGAGAAGTAAGAGTTAACATTTCTGGTCCAGTGACTCCTGCTCAGTTCTGAAGAAGGGTCACTAGACCTGAAATGTTAACACTGATTTCTCTCCACAGGTGCTACCGGACCTGCTGAGGTTTTCCAGCAACTTCTGTTTTTGATTAGATTACTTACAGTGTGGAAACAGGCCCTTCAGCCCAACAAGTCCACACTGACCTGCAACCCACCCAGACCCATTCCCCTACATTTACATCTAACACTACGGGCAATTTAGTATGGCCAATTCACCTAACCTGTGGGACGAAACTGGAGCACCTGGAGCACCTAGCATTTCCAGTGCGAGCAGCAGCGAAGGTAAGACCGTTTGGTTTTAAAAGTGCTTACCGGTAGCGGGCAGCGGTGTTTTTTTTTCTCTTTCACTCTCTCTTCACAGAAAGAGCGGGAGCACCAGGGGGAAGTGACGACGACCAGAGGGGCAGCCGAGACCCGGAAGCAGTTAGTGTAAGCTTACCTGGGTAGGTTTTTTCCCCCTTTAAAAGCGCGAAGGAGAGGAACCCGAGGCACTACACGGGTAGTGCCTCCCACCCGCCCTCCTCCTCTAACCTAATAATAACACCTGTTGTGGTAAGTAGGTAAGTGCTGAATTTTGCTTGTTGTATTCTTTAGACCCAGTTTTTTTTAAAATAAAAGTTAGCTTTAGAGGGATGGCAGTGAAGGCAGTGCAATGTTCCTCCTGCAACAGGTATGAGGTGAGGGATGCCATCGACGCCCCTGCCGATTACACTTGCAGGAAGTGCACCCATCTCCAGCTCCTCCAAGACCGTGTTAGGGAACTGGAGCTGGAGTTGGATGAACTTCGGATCATTCGGGAGGCAGAGGGGGTCATAGATCAGAGTTATAGGGAAGTAGTAACTCCAAAGATGGCAGATAGATGGGTGACAGTGAGGGGGACTGGGAGGAAGCAGCCAGTGCAGGGACCCCCTGCGGCCATTCCCCTCAAGAACAAGTATACCGTTTTGGATACTTGTGGGGGGGATGACTTACCAGGGGTAAGTAACGGGGCTCAGGTCTCTGGCACGGAGCCTGTCCCCGTTACTCAGAAGGGAAGGGTGAAGAAGAGCAGAGCAGTAGTAATTGGGGACTCGATAGTTAGGGGCACAGATAGGCGGTTTTGTGGGAACGAGAGAGACTCACGTTTGGTATGTTGCCTCCCAGGTGCAAGGGTACGTGATGTCTCTGATCGTGTTTTCCGGGTCCTGGAGGGGGAGGGGGAGCAGCCCGAAGTCGTGGTCCACATTGGCACCAATGACATAGGTAGGAGGAGTGCCGAGGATGTTAGACAGGCTTTCAGGGAGCTAGGTTGGAAGCTCAGAGTTAGAACGAACAGAGTTGTTGTCTCTGGTTTGTTACCCGTGCCACGTGATAGAGATTCGAGGAATAGGGAAAGAGAACACTTAAATGCGTGGCTACAGGGATGGTGCAGGAGGGAGGGATTCCGGTTTTTGGATAACTGGGGTTCTTTCTGGGGACGGTGGGACCTCTATAAACAGGATGGTCTACACCTGAACCTGAGGGGCACCGGTATCCTTGGGGGGAGGTTTGCTAGTGCTCTTGGGGGGGGTTTAAACTAACTCTGCAGGGGCATGGGAACCCAGATTGTAGCTTCAGGGTGCAGGGCCTGGAGTGTAGGGAGGTTAGGAACATGGCATCAATTTCAAAGGAGGGTGTCTGTAAACAGGAAAGTGGCTTGAAGTGTGTATACTTCAATGCAAGAAGTATACGAAATAAGGTAGGTGAACTTGCAGCGTGGGTTGGTACCTGGGACTTCGATGTTGTGGCTATTACGGAGACATGGCTAGAACAGGGACAGGATTGGCTGTTGCAGGTTCCAGGATTTAAATGTTTTAGTAGGGTCAGAGGTGGGGGTAAAAGAGGGGGAGGTGTGGCATTGCTTGTCAAAGATAGTATTACAGTGGTGGAAAAGACGATGGATGAGGACTTGCCATCTGAGGTAGTTTGGGCTGAGGTTAGGAATAGGAAAGGTGAGGTCACCCTGTTAGGAGTCTTTTACAGGCCTCCTAATAGTCCTAGAATCATTGAAGAAAGGATAGGGAAGGTGATTCAGGAGATGAGTGACAGTAATAGGGTGGTTGTTATGGGGGACTTTAACTTTCCTGATATTGATTGGGAAAGCTATAGCTCAAGTTCGTTAGATGGGTCAGTGTTTGTTCAATGTGTGCAGGAGAGTTTCCTGACACAATATGTAGACAGGCCAACAAGAGGTGAGGCCATACTGGATTTGGTTCTGGGTAACGAACCAGGCCAGGTGTTAGAATTAGAGGTAGGTGAGCACTTTGGGGATAGTGACCATAATTCGGTGATTTTTACTCTCGTGATGGAGAGGGATAAGTGTGTACTACAGGGCAAGAGTTATAGCTGGGGTCAGGGAAATTATGATGCGGTGAGGCATGACTTAGGATGTGTGGCTTGGAAAAGTAGACTCCAAGGCAAGAGTGTAAATGATATGTGGAGCTTGTTCAAGGAGCAACTATTGAGTGTCCTTGATAATTATGTACCTGTCAGGCAGGGAGGAAAGGGTCGTGCGAGGGAGCCGTGGTTTAATAAGGAATTGGAATCCCTTGTTAAATGGAAGAGGGCGGCCTATCTCAAGATGAGACGTGAAGGTTCAATTGGGGCGATTGAGAGTTATAGGGTAGCCAGGAAGGACCTGAAGAGAGAGCTAAGAGCAGCAAGGAGGGGACATGAAAGGTCCTTAGTCGGTAGGATTAGGGAAAACCCTAAGGCTTTCTATAGGTATGTTAGGAATAAAAGAATGACTAGGGTAGGAATAGGTCCAGTCAAGGATAGTAGTGGGAAGTTGCGTGTGGAGGCGGAAGAGATTGGGGAGACACTGAATGAATACTTTTCTTCAGTATTTACTCAGGAACAGGGCATTGTCGTCGATGTGAATACTGAGTCACAAATAAGTAGAATGGATGGCTTTGAGGTATGTAGAGAAGAGGTGTTGGAAATCCTGGAAAAGGTGAAAATAGATAAGTCCCCTGGGCCTGATGGCATTTATCCTAGGATTCTCTGGGAAGCAAGGGAGGAGATTGCAGAGCCATTGGCCTTGATTTTTATGTCCTCTTTGTCTACAGGAGTAGTGCCAGAAGACTGGAGGATAGCAAATGTGGTTCCCTTGTTCAAAAAGGGGAGTAGGGATAACCCTAGTAACTATAGGCCGGTGAGTCTCACTTCTGTTGTGGGCAAAGTCTTAGAGAGAATTGTAAGGGATAGGATTTATGCACATCTGGATAGGAATAATGTGATCAAGGATAGTCAGCATGGTTTTGTGAAGGGCAGGTCGTGCCTCACAAACCTTATTGAATTCTTTGAAAAGGTGACGAAGGAGGTTGATGAGGGGAAAGCGGTAGATGTGGTATATATGGATTTTAGTAAGGCGTTTGATAAGGTTCCCCATGGTAGGCTACTGCAGAAAATACGGAGATATGGCATTGAGGGTGAGTTGGAGGTTTGGATTAGGAATTGGCTGGATGGAAGAAGACAGAGGGTAGTAGTTGATGGCAAAGTTTCTTCATGGAGTGCCGTCACTAGCGGTGTTCCGCAAGGATCTGTTCTGGGACCATTGCTGTTTGTCATTTTTATAAATGACCTGGAAGAGGGGTTAGAAGGTTGGGTGAGCAAGTTTGCGGATGATACGAAAGTCGGAGGAGTTGTTGACAGTGAGGAAGGATGTGGCAGGTTACAGCAGGATATAGAGAAGCTGCAGAGCTGGGCAGAAAGGTGGCAAATGGAATTCAATGTAGCTAAGTGTGAGGTGATTCACTTTGGGAAGAATAACAAAAAGATGGGGTACTGGGCTAATGGTCGGATACTTGGTAGTGTGGATGAGCAGAGGGATCTTGGTGTCCATGTACACAGATCTCTGAAAGTTGCCACCCAGGTAAATAGTGCGGTGAGGAAGGCATATGGCGTACTGGCTTTTATTGGTAGAGGAATTGAGTTCCGGAGTCCTGAGGTCATGATGCAGTTGTATAAGACTCTGGTGCGGCCGCATCTGGAATATTGTGTGCAGTTTTGGTCGCCATTCTATAGGAAGGATGTGGAGGCACTGGAACGGGTGCAGAGGAGGTTTACCAGGATGTTGCCTGGTATGGAAGGAAGATCGTATGAGGAAAGACTGAGACACTTGGGGCTGTTTTCATTAGAGAAAAGAAGGTTTAGGGGTGACTTGATTGAGGTGTACAAGATGATTAGGGGGTTAGATAGGGTTGACAGTGTGAACCTTTTCCCGCGTATGGAGTCGGGTATTACAAGGGGGCATAGCTTTAAATTAAGGGGGGGTAGATATAGGACTGAAGTTAGGGGTAGGTTCTTCACTCAGCGAGTCGTAAGTTCATGGAATGCCCTGCCAGTAGCAGTGGTGGACTCTCCCTCTTTATGGGCATTTAAGCGGGCATTGGATAGGTATATGGAGGATAGTGGGTTAGTATAGGTTAGGTGGGCTTGGATCGGCGCAACATCGAGGGCCAAAGGGCCTGTACTGCGCTGTATTCTTCTATGTTCTATGTTCTAAAACCCACGCAGACACGGGGAGAATATGCAAACTCCACACAGAGAGTCGCCTGAGGCAGGAATTGAACCCAGGTCTCTGGCGCTGTGAGGCAGCAGTGCTAACCACTGTGCCACCGTGCCGCCCACACATTTTTGTAAAATAGTTCATAAGCACTTGGTCAACGTTTGTTGGAATATTATAGGGACCTGAACCATGTGTGCTACGATGAGATTTGTGTTAGAATCATGACAGAACTATGGCGAGGTCTTTCTCAATATCAGAAGCAACTTGCTACATTTGTTCAATGGTGAGGTGAGCTTCTCATGAGCAGTAGTGTGTTGCCAGTTATGGGGGATTATAGCTTATTAACTCCTTATTAACAGAGCAAACTGCGTCATTAATATTCACCTTCTTATCCTGGCAAATGCACTGAACAAGCCAGACATTAAGAATTCTCAACATTGAAGACAGAGGGGGTACGTGGCAACTTCAACTCACCACTTGCTCCAAATGACCTGTGTTCGACATAGGACATTGACATCTCAGGGGTCATTTCACTGGGCCAACTACATGCACACCATTCCACAATGTGGCATTTGACATGTGCCAGCCTCTATGAACCTTCATGGTACAATTGCAGGATGCACCAATAACAATCATTACAATGCTGCAGCACGGAGACTGTGTTCTCTAGGACATACACCCAACTCATGGACAGGACCCAGCTGCATCTCTGGCCTGTTCATTTGGTGTCATTGCACTCAATCACTTTGAGCCTATCTGAATGCTCACAGCATCCCTCCCTTACATCGCCTCACCTTGCCTTTCTGTGCTTTGACCCCTTAGCCAGAGATACCAGTCTTATGCCACAGCTGTACTGTTATGCTGTTTAGTGCAGACACAAAGCCAGGAAGCTTATCATGGTTGTCAGCAGTCCTCAGTCACATCAAGGGAGACAGTCTTCAGTCAGGTCCCTACAAAGTAAGTTAAAGACACCTTCTACTACCAGTTCAGGAGCTTTGACACGGTCAGTCAGTCATGATTCTCTCTATATAAGGGATGAGAAACTGAATGTCGAGCAGCTGACCAGTAATTTTGACTCTATCTGCCTTGTTGTGCGGTGCTTTTCTCTTGCAAAGAGAGAGGCAGATATTAATGGAGATGAAAGTGAGTGGCACAACTGTTATGTTCGATCAAAGTGAGGAGATGTCCCAAGTGAGTGAGTAGCCAGCTCAGAGGGCATGGTGGTTGGGGTAGATGAAAGTGAGTGAGGGACAATGTTGCAGCTAATGGGGAGAGTGACAGAGCATGAGTGTTGGACGGTGAGTACAGCCACAAACAAAGAGTAAGTAAGCTCTGTTGGCTGGACAGCTGGTTGGTGATACTAACAGCATGGGTTCAATTCCAGTACCAGCTGAGGTATTACCATGAAGGTCCCATCTTCTCAACCTTACTCCTTGCCTGAGGTGTGGTGGCACTCAGGGTAAACCACCACCAGTCATCTCTCTCTAAAGAGAAAACAGCCCTGTAATCTACTGGAATTCTTGCAAATTTACTTTTTAACCTTAGTTTTTATGCAACACAGGTGCTTATGCAGGTATTTTATTTCTTACTGTTTACACATTGAAAAATAAAGAGTACTCACCATTAAACATTGAGCTGACAATGAGACCTGAGAATGGAAATGGATCTGGGTGGATGCAGGAATACTGTAACAGAGCAACAGTTTGCACTAATAGTTCTCACTTCCTCAGTCACTAATGGGACCCAGAATACACTGTTAGAGCTATTGCCTGTTGAGACTTGAAAATGGGATCATAGCCTGAATAAGCCCGTTTTTTAATGCTTTTTAAATTTCAATGTTTTAAAAAGACAGTTATCAAGTCACAGCTGTAGCTGTTGAATAATGACAAAAAACTTTAACAAGTAAAATATTAGGAAATTTTTGAATTACCGATTGTTCAACTGTTGCAGGCAGAATTGTTAAAGCTTTCAAGATGCCAACTTCGACAAAATTAAAACATTAAACTGCAAATATGCACTTGCATGAAGGAACTGCATCACCCATCATTGTCTATACAGTATTACACAGGGAAACACTTTCCATCCTACTTCAGCCAGCATTTAATTCTATCCATCATCTAGGATATGAAGGAATTGATATGTTTTTAAATATTGTGAATCGTTTATTCCAAATGATTTGATATGTTTTGAAAGCTGCAAGGAAGAATGCACACTGACACTGATTCCCTTTGCCATAAAAGGAAATAAGCAGACAAGTTTAGATGAAATGCTTGGATGGACTACTGATTCAATTCTCCAAATAATTGTTTGCAAAGAGTTTTGAGAAGACTTGTAGCTCAGGTTGAGGGTCTGGATGTAGGTTTGCTCGTTCAGCTGGAAGGTTAATTTACAAACATTTCATCACAATATTAGATAACACCTTCAGTGAGCCTCTGGATGAAGCACTGGTGGTGTAGCCTACTTTCTATTTATACATTTGGGTTTCCTTGGGTTGGTGATAACATTTCCTGTGGTAACGTCATTTTCTGTTCTTTTTCTCAGGGGGTGATAAATGGGATCCAAGTCAATGTGTTTGTTGATAGAGTTCCGGTTGGAATGCCATGCTTCGAGGAATTCTCATGTGTGTCTCTGTTTGGCTTGTCCTAGGATGGATGTGTTGTCCCAGTCGAAATGGTGTCCTTCCACATATGTAAGGATACTAGTGAGAGAGGGTCAAGTCTTTTTTGCGGCTAGTTGGTGTTCATGTATCCTGGTGGCTAGTTTTTTCTGCCTGTTTGTCCAATATAGTGTTTGTTACAGTTCTCACATGGTATTTTGTAAATGACATTAGTTTTGTTTGTTGTCTGTATCGAGTCTTTCAAGTTCATTAGCTGCTGTTCTAGTATGTTGCTGGGTTTGTGGGCTACCATGATGCCAAGGGGTTTGAGTAGGCTGGCAGTCATTTCTAAGTTGTCTTTGACATAGGGGAAAGTGGCTAGGGTTTCTGGACGTGTTTTGTCTGTTTGTTTGTGTTTGTTGCTGTGTTCATTGAGTACCCATTCTTTTTGAATACACTGTATAGGCGATTTTTCTCTGCTCTGCATAGTTCCTTTGTTCTGCAGCGTGTGGTGGCTCATTGAAATAATGTTCTAATGCAGCTTCGATTGTGGGTGTTGGGATGATTGCTTCTGGAGTTCAGTATTTGGTCGGTAAGTGTTATTTTCCTGTAGACGCTGGTTTGGAGTTTCCCATTGGCTGTTTGCTTGACTGCAACATCTAGGAATGGGAGTTTGTTGTTGTTTTCCTCCTCTTTAGTGAATTTTATGCCAGTAAGGGTATTATTGATGGTCTTGATGGTTTCATCGCATTTGAGGATTAGAGGAACATTAGTGGAAACCTTCAAGACCATCAATAATACCCTTACTGGCATAAAATTCACTAAAGAGGAGGAAAACAACAACAAACTGCCATTCCTAGATGTCACAGTCAAGCGAATAGTCAATGAAGCTTCAAACCAGCGTCTACAGGAAAACAATACATACGGACCAAATACTGAACTCCAGAAGCAATCGTCCCAACATCCACAAATGAAGCTGCATTAGAACATTATTTCAAAAAGCCACCACACACTGCAGCACAGAGAAACTACACAGAGCAGAGGAAAATCACCTATACAGTATATTCAAAAAGAATGGGTACCCAATGAACACAGTCTGCCGAATTCTCAGCAACAAACCCAAACAAGCAAACAAACACATCCAGAAACCCTTGCCAATCGCCCCTACATCAAAGACATCTCGGAAATGACTGCCAGCCTACTCAGACCTCTTGGTATCATGGTAGCCCACAAACCCAGCAACACACTTAAACAGCAGCTAATGAACTTGAAAGACCCTATGCAGACAAAAAAATAAAACTAATGTCTTTTACAAAATACCTTGCAAGAATTGTAACAAACGCTACATTGGATAAACAGGCAGAAGACGAGCCACCAGGATACATGACATCAACTAGCCACAACTAGCATGATCCTCTCTCACTAGTAGCCTTACATCCGGATGAGGAAGGACACCTCTTTGACTGGGACAATACATCCATCCTAGGACAAGCCAACAGAGACACTTCAGAGAATCCTAGAAGCATGGCTTTCCAACCGGAACTCCCACAACAAACACATTGACTGGGATCCCATTTGCTACCTGCTGAGAAAAAGAACAAGAAATGACATTACCACAGGAAATGACATCATCAACCCAAGGAAACCCAAGCATATAAACAGAAATCGGGCTACACCACCAGTACTTCATCCGGAGGCTCACTGATGTTGTTACCTAGTATGGTGATGAAACGTCCAAACATTAACTTTCCAGCTCAGTGAGCAAACCTACATCCAGTTTGTAAAGAGTCAGAAACTAAAGAGAATTGAATTGTGTTATTTTCTATTATAATTAATATTTGAGTGTGTCAGGAATGAATGACTGACAAAGATCGTGTATCAGCCACATTGAAGATTGCTTAAGAGGGTTTAAACATATATACTGGAATATTATAGGGGTCTGAGTGACATGGGCTATGGTGAAAAATGTGTGGCAAGATTGCACAAGGAATCCAACGTGACCCACCTCGACATTGGCAGCAACTCGCTCCATCTTTTACACTTTTCACAAGTGGTGTGGTGAGTTTATTATGAGGCCAATTACTGCTTAACAAAGCACAGTGCTCTCGTTCCAACTCATCATGTTAATTTTTAACTTTGTTTCTGAACAAACTTGCCAAACAAGTTAAGACGTTGAGAAAATTTGATATGGAAATCAGAGACAGTGCCTGGTGGATTGAGCTTGCTGTTTGCTCTGAATGACTGCTAAGGTAAGTACAACCAACTGCCGCCCAAAGCAAGAGCCACAGGTGCCAGCTATAAACACTCCTCATCCATGGACACAGGAATCCAGCATTCTCCAACTCCTCTTGATTATCATGGCACTTCTCTACTGTCATTGCGCTCTGGAAGAACATATATGCATTGCAGGGTACATCGGAAATGAGTTTGAAATTCTCCTACCAGGAGACTTTGTGAGCATAATCAGGCACCCAGTTGATGGACTGAGATCCAGGTGGAATCTGAAGGTTATTTGCTTGCTCTCCTAACGTTTGCTCACTTTGCACCTTCCTGGATGTTCACAGCATCCATGCACTGCCTCACTGTGTTAGTTAGTGCATTCAAATACCAGGCAGCTTGCTTTGCTGATAAATTGTTCTCAGTCAAGGGGTGTACCTTTTGTTGTAAAACAGTGCGTTATGCTAATACATCATCTCTTCCACATGCCAGCAGCATACTTCCCAGACACACTGCAGCTCAACCCCCCAGACACACTGCAGCTCAACCCCCCCAGACACACTGCAGCTCACCCCCCCGACACACTACAGCTCACCCCCCCAGACACACTGCAGCTCACCCCCCAGACTCACTGCAGCTCACTCCCCAGACATACTGCAGCTCAACCCCCCTCGACACACTGCAGCTCAACCCCCCTCGACACACTGCAGCTCCACCTCCCTAGACACACTGCAGCTCAACCCCCCTAGACACACTGCAGCTCACCCCCCAGACACACTGCAGCTCAACCTCCCTAGACACACTGCAGTTCAACCTCCCTAGACACACTGCAACTCAATCCCCCCAGACACACTGCAACTCAACCCCCCTAGACACACTGCAACTCAACCCTGACACACCGTTGCTTACAGTAAATACACTGCATGTGTAGCAACCAGACAGCCACAGCTCAAACTCTGAGAGCAGTATTTCCCACTGAAGTCCATGGTTGCCTGTGTCCCAGCATAGTACAGGTAATTCTGCTATAACGCAACAGTTGTGTTCTACTACGACCTCGCACTATAGAAAATCATGCAATGGAAAACAGCTGGAGAAAATTGCACTGTTGAAGGTCCCTCATAGAAAATCACTTGACCCATTCAGTTGAAAATTTACATTAATATAATGACATTCACAATTTGGCCAATCTAATTATAGCCAATTTGCACTGACGAAATGTGTGTTATAGCTGAAGGCTCTATAAGACAAAGGCAGCATCCATATCAGTGCAGGTGATTGGTTATGATCAGCCATCCATCAGGATGATTTTGGTCTGGGACTCCATGCCCCTACTGTTTGTGAAGTGTGTCATGATCAGTTCTGTGCTGCCACAGCAGTCTATCCTGGCAGTGTAAGTCTAAAGTGGAAATGTACATTGCCCAGTCAGTCAAGGGTCTGGGCACTTCTCATGTAGGACTGCCTGGTTAGGTCACTCAAGGGGACGCATTACAATCTGTCAGATCTGTCAACAAAAACTAGGAGACAAGTAATTGGACAGGGAGTAAGTGCAAGGACAGCAGTTCTCATGGGAAGGAAACATAATAAGTTAGTCTTTGAGAGTGGGGGTTGACTGAAGGCTGGGGCAAAGTGGGTGGGTGACAATTGTGAAGTGGCTAGGGTAGAGGCTGCAAACCACTGGCTGAGGAGAGCTCATTATCATATTACATTAAGTTGAAAATTCGAAGTGTGCACTGAGTGGGATTGGGGTGGGGATAAATGATTCGACATGTGAGGGAGGGGCTGCAGAATCCACTCATGATAGGGTTTCTAAAAGGATAGAATATTGCATACAGAATCATGTAGTGTACATGACAGAGAGCTGCAAGGTCCCTATTCCCTGGCCAGCCTATAGCATTGCCCCGTGTTACATTTTCCTGCCCTAGATACTGCTGGGTAACTCATTAATAACTCCATTTTTGGGCACTAAGGCTGCAAAACAATACGCATGCATTATAGTGGGTACACTGTATCTTTAATCCGTATTTCTACCAATCAAGCAAAGCTGTTAGTGTTAAATTTAAATTTTGAGTGTTGCCTTTGCATTTCTCATAACTCTTGTGTTCAAACTGTAGTCTATCCTATCAAGGGTAAAAGATTACACATGTCAAGTGCTGGAGATTAATCACAGTGTTTTATACGAAATAAACTCTCTGTCAATAAATGAGTGGAATGTGGTTCACTGATTCACTGTAAAACAATTTAACCACTGCTTCGCAGATCTTTCAATTAAGTGACGGTCCAACTCCCCTCATTCAACATCATGAGGGGTTTGTCAGGGGAGATGAGGAAGAAGATGTTTAAGTGACAGAAAATTCTGAAACCAGAGGGCACAGATTTAAGATACTTCGGATATTGGGAGTTTATTTTTACCAATGCATTCTTAGGGTCTGGAATCTACCAACTGGAAGGGTAGTGGGAGGAGATTTTTAAAAAAAAGAGATCTACAGCCTGGCAATCTTAAAATGACCCATTTATTCCTATTCTCTTTCTGATTAACCAGTTCTTATTCCATGCTAGTAAATTTTCCTCAATCCCTAATTTTGTGGGTAATGTTTTGCATGTATTTGAAAATCCAAGTACACTACTGCTACTTGCTTCCCTTATTTACACCTGCTAGTTACAACCTGAAATCCATTTTGATATATCCAAATCAAACTGTGATTCTTCAAGTGCACTGTCACCATGTTGCATGTAACAGACCCGGTCAGTTAGTGACTTGATGGCAAGGCTAGTCCCATTTCAGGTCCACAATGAAACCCTTTCCTTCAATACACAAAAACTGTAATGAGGTCTGGAGCAAAGTGCTCCTGGAAACATCAAAATTGAGTCTTGATAAGTAGTTTATTAGTAACTATCACTTGACTATGATTCCTTCAATTAGTTGAGAATAGTGATGGAATGGGAACTGGTCAATTGGACTAGTTTTGCTTTTCTTAAATGGGGCATGTTTGGGCAATTTTTCACTTTTTCAAGATGATACTAGTCTTGCAGCTGTAGTATATTAGCTTAGCTAGAGGAGAATTACTTCTTTTGGGAAAACAAGACTTCAGTGTTACAACTGGGCTGTTATCAGGACATGTTAAATCCAGCATGTTTAACAATTCCTTGACATTATGTAGAGTGAATCAAAAAATCTGAAGACTTTGGAATGCTGAATGTTGTAATATCAATTTAAGAAAATATGCAATTAGTGTACATGTCAAGTGCAGAACCAGGATGTGACCAGCAGGTTGTGTCTCTATAGTGTTGGTGGTGGCTGTTCTGTGTTTTGAATCCCTCGACCACATATTTGTTGAACTCTCCTGTAATATGATTTCTAGACTTCAAATAATTTTAACTTTCACAGCACCATACCAGGCTTTTCCTCAGAGTGGTATGTAAACTAAGAGTTTGCACAAGTTCCTTTGTAGTCACCTTTGAAATTTGTGTTTCAGTTTTAAAATAACGAGCATTACTTTGTGTTTTTGACAAAATAAAAGGTAAGTTTATTAGACATCTATTGCTGAAAGGTAATCTGTAGGTAATCTAAGCTAAATATATAGATGAAAATAAGATGAGTCTCAAATTTGTTGCAGGCCTGGCTAGATTGAAAGTTATCTTTCTGAAGCGAAGTAATCAAGATCTGAAGTCAGGTTGAGCCCTAACAATCATTTCTGTAATTGAATGGTTGGAGGTTGCTCCCAAAGGTGGTTCCATCAGAATAGATTCTGGAAGTGAGTGAAAGCTCCTATGTTCCACTTTTATAACATAGCAGGTTCCAGTTATTGGTATCCTGGTTCATTACAATAGTTCTTCAATTGGTTTGCTCTGGATGCCTCCCTTTGGCTCCTTGTTATAAGTACTTCTGTATCAAGATCTCTCTTTCATGAAGTTCAGATTGTTTCTGTCCCCAGCCAGCTTTTACAGTAATCACACAAAATAGCTGCAAATGTTAACCATGATGAATTATTGTTTCACAAAGCAAAGTCAATTGTGCTGAAATTCCTATTCTTATCTCCTATTTCACACGACAGCAGCTTTAAGTCCTCACATCTTTTTGAGGGGTTAATGAACAGGTGGAATCCTTGGATACTTAATGACACTTTTTGATATGCTTTGGCTGCAGTTGAATCCACAAGAGAAGTCATGTCGCTTTTGGAAACCATTTTACCAGACTACATTCCTTGCATCCATTTCAAAAACAGAGTAGGTTTCTTTACAATGTCTAATTACACGGATTAGGCAAACAAACCTCAATTTGTTGGAAATTGGGGTCTCTTTTTAAAACTTAATTTTTCAAGTATTTCCTGTGTAGCATGAAACCTCCTGTAACTGTCTGCCTTACAGCAGTTACTTGCCTTCCCAAACATAAATAAGTTTAAATGAGGATAAAAAAAAGTATGATAAAGGTTACAAGAAGGTTGAGAGTTATATTACTGAGGTCAGATTTAGCTGCATAACATGTCCCCTCTTATGTGTAGTGTTTAGAAAATAAAAGTATTTGCCACAAGGAAAAATTAAAATAGACTTGTCAAGGTCGGGGGGGGTTATTATTCTGATGTCATGAGTAGCTGTTCCCTACTCATTATATAAAAAAGATTCAAACTACTGATTGGCACAGCCTGTATTGCTTACCCGCAAAATAGGGTTTATCAACAAGTGTTCAGAGTCACAAGATCATTCTCGTTCAGGAGGATTCAATCTGTTACCATTCAAGTACTTTTCTCTCTAATTAATTAACATCTATGGTGCTAAATGACATAGCGTCGGATGGTGTGGAGTCTGTGTGGGCGGAATTGAGGAACCACAAAGGCAAAAAAACCATAATGGGAGTTATGTACAGACCTCCTAACAGTGGTCAGGACCAGGTGTGCAACATGTACCGAAAAATAGAGAAGGCATGTCAGAAAGGTAAGGTCACAGTGATCATGGGAGACTTCAATATGCAGGTGGACTGGGTAAACAATGTTGCCAGTGGATCCAAAGAAAGGGAATTCATGGAATGCTTACAGGATGGCTTTTTGGAACAGCTTGTCATGGAGCCCACAACAGGCTATTCTGGACCTAGTGCTATGTAATGAACCAGACTTTATAAAAAATCTTAAAGTAAGGGAACACTTAGGAAGCAGCGATCATAATATGGTAGAGTTCAGTCTGCAGTTTGAAAGAGAGAAGGCAAAATCGGATGTAATGGTGTTACAGTTAAATAAAGGTAATTATGAGGGCATGAGAGAGGAACTGACGAAAATAGACTGGAAGCAGAGCCTAGCAGGGGAGACAGTACAGCAAAAATGGCAGGAGTTTGTGGATAAAATTGAGGACACTGTACAGAAGTTCATCCCCAAGAAAAGAAAGATTATCCGGGGAGGGCTTAGACAGCCATGGCTGACAAAGTAAGTCAGGAAATCTATCAAAGAGAAAGAGAGAGCCTATAAAGTGGCCACTGGGAAATCAAAAGATTGGGAAGGCTACAAAAACAAACAGAGGATAACAAAGAGAGAAATAAGGAAGGAGGGGATCAAATATGAAGGTAGGCTAGCTAGTAATATTAGAAATGATAGTAAAGGTTTCTTTCAATACATAAGAAACAAACGACAGGCAAGAGTAGACATTGGGCCACTTCAAACTGATGCTGGAAACCTAGTGATGGGAGATAAGGAAATAGCAGGAGAACTTAATAAGTACTTTGTGTCAGTCTTCACAGTGGAAGACTGGAGTAATATCCCAACAATTAAAGGGAGTCAGGGGGCTGAGTTGAGTATGGTTGCCATTACAAAAGAGAAAGTGCTAGAAAACCTAAAGGTCTTAAAATTGATAAATCTCCTGGCCCCGATGGGCTACATCCTAGAGTTCTGAGGGAGGTGGCTGAGTAAATAGCGGAGCCGTTGGTTGAGATCTTTCAAAAGTCACTGGAGTCCGGGAAAGTCACAGATGATTGGAAGATCGCTGTTGTAACCCCCTTGTTCAAGAAAGGATCAAGGCAAAAGATGGAAAATTATAGGCCAATTAGCCTAACTCGGTTGTTGGTAAAATTCTAGAATCCATCATTAAGGATGAGGTTTCTAAATTCTTGGAAGAGCAGGGTCGGATTAGAACAAGTCAACATGGATTTAGTAAGGGGAGGTCGTGCCTGACAAACCTGTTGGAGTTCTTTGAAGAGGTGACAAGTAGGTTAGACCGGGAAAACCCAGTGGATGTGGTCTACCTAGACTACCTAGACTTCCAAAAGGCCTTTGATAAGGTGCCACACGGGAGGTTGCTGAGCAAGGTGAGTGCCCATGGTGTTCGAGGTGAGCTACTGGTATGGATAGAGGATTGGCTGTCTGACAGAAGGCAAAGAGTTGGGATAAAAGGTTCTTTTTCGGAATGGCAGCCGGTGACAAAGTTAGGTGGACAGGCAGGTAGTACTGAGGAAGTGGGGAGGCTGCAGAAGCATCTAGACAGTTTGGAGGAGTGGTCCAGGAAATGGTTGATGGAATTCAATGTGAGCAAATGCGAGCTCTTGTACTTTGGGAAAAAGAATAGAAGCATGGATTACTTTCTAAACGGTGAGAAAATTCGTAAAGCCAAAGTACAGAGGGATCTGGGAGTGCTAGTCGAGGATTCTCTAAAGGCAAACATGCAGGTTGAGCCCGTGATTAAGAAAGCGAATGCAATGTTGTCAATTATCTCAAGGGGGTTGGAATATAAAAGCACTGTTGTGCTACTGAGACTTTATAAAGCTCTGGTTAGGCCCCATTTGGAGTACTGTGTCCAATTTTGGTCCCCATACCTCAGGGAGGACATACTGGCACTGGAGCGTGTCCAGCGGAGATTCACACGGATGATCCCTGGAATGATAGGTCTAACATACGAGGAATGGCTGAGGATCCTGGTATTGTATTAATTGGAGTTTAGAAGATTAAGGGGAGATCTAATAGAAACTTACAAGATAATACATGGCTTGGAAAGGGTGGACGCTAGGAAATTGTTTCCATTAGGCGAGGAGACTAGGACCCGTGGACACAGCCTTAGAATCAGAGGGGGTAAATTCAGAACAGAAATGCGGAGACATTTCTTCAGCCAGAGAGTGATGGGCCTGTGGAATTCATTGCCACAGAGTGCAGTGGAGGCCAGGACGCTAATTGTCTTCAAGGCAGAAATTGATAAATTCTTGATGTCACAAGGAATTAAGGGCTACAGGGAGAATGCGGGTAAGTGGAGTTGAAATGCCCATCAGCCATGATTGAATGGCGGAGTGGACTCGATGGGCTGAATGGCCTTACTTCCGCTCCTATGTCTTATGGTCTTATCCCATATCTAAACTGCTTCCTAGCAAATTTAATAAACTACCTAAAAGTTCTTTACAAATGGCTGACTGCCTATGTTTGGTAACATTGGTCCTGAACCCCAAAATCTAACAAAACCTGCGTATGATTGAAGAATTTGAGTTAAAAGTTTCAGAGAGTTGACTGAAGAGATTTATAAGAATGGTTCTAGGGATAAGAACCTTTTTTATTGTGAGGATAGACTGGAGAGATTAGGACTGCTCTCCTTCGACTGGAGAAGGCTAAGGGAAGCTCTGATGAAAATTTCCATAATCACGAGAGATCTGGATACAGAGGATAGGGAGAAACTGTTCTGTTCTGAGACTGAAAAGGCACAGATTTAAAAGGATTAATAAAGATAGCAAATTTGATATGTGAATTTTTTTTCACACAATAAGTGGCTTAGAACCTGGAATGCACTGCCTGGATGTGTAGTGCAGGCAACTTTAATTGAGGTATTCAAGACAGCATTGGATGACTGAATAGAAACAGTGTGAAGGGGTATGTAGAAATGGAAGGAGAATTGCACAAAGTCATTGTGTTCATTTGGAGAACTAGTGAAGGCATAACGAGTCAGTAGCCCCCTCTTCATATAATGTCTGCGATTCTGTAAAGAAGCTAGAAACCCAATGGCAGTGGCATGAGTCTAAAGACAAGTGTTGGAGAACAGAGGGACCTTGGGGTGCAGGTACATAATTCTTTGCTGTTTGCGTCACATATAAACAGGGTGGTTAAAAAGGCGCTTGGCATGCTTGCCTTCATTGCTCAGTCTTTTGAGTATTGATGCATCAGTTAAAAATTCTATAATCATCTTTGATTCAGGCAGCAAACATCCAGGGTTATTATCATATGTACACTTATATTTAAGTATGAATTTAATAAATTTTATCCATCTTTTTAAAAACCAGAATACACAGAAGATGCTTATATCTCAACTCATTTTTCAACCCTTACTTGGTCGGCCAAATATTCCATCTCCCACATTATGTTGAAGAAAGGTCTCTGGAATATATTGAACTTTGTCCCTACTTTGCCAATGACATCTCCCAAATGGTCACCATTAATGAGAAGATCCAACAATCTATCAGCTGCACTAGCTCAGCTTTCCACAGCCTGCTGTAACCAATGTTTGGTAACAAAGATCTCCAGAAGTCAACTGAAGTCCCAATGCACAAAGCAGTTGTTGTCACCACAGTGCCTGGCTGCAAAGAGGCACTGGCTGTATCAGTCATGCAGAAAAGTACAAACAAAATTCTATCACTAATTCTCCTGCCACATCCACATCAAGAGGTCTGTCAAAGAGGGGCAAGTGTCCTTTCTGGAGCATAGTCCACAAACATGTAGGCAAGACTCTGCAAAATTAACTTTAATGAGCTGGTTAATTTGGCTAAATCACCTTGCCTGCCAAGTCTTGTTCTCTCAATTCTTAAATGGTCAATGTTCCAGAAAAAGAACTTCAAAGACACTTGGAATTTTAAATTAAAGTGTGGTAGCATTGACATTAACAACTGCTCTAAGTGGTCAATGCAACAAGTTGGATAGAGCTCTTAAGGATAGTGGAATCAAGGGTTATGGGGATAAGGCAGGAACAGGATACTGATTGAGGATGATCAGCCATGATCATAATGAATGGTGGTGCTGGTTCAAAGGGCAGAGTGGCCTACTCCTGCACCTATTGTCTATTAACTTATCCATCAAACTGCACCATTTTTTGGGTTCCAATGTCACAACGATAAGGCGGAGTGACCACAGAGAAGAAAGAAAAGAAAGTGAATCCTGCCCCATGGGAAATCACATTCCCAAAGATCTGTGAAGTTGACAGTCTGCTCAGTTACATGAAGTTCTACGACAGATCCTTGTAACCTCGAGTAGATGTCATCCTTGAATTGAGGGACAGGTGATGTCAGGCAGGTACAAGCTGGGAACCAGTTAAGATGTGAAGTTAGATAGAAAGGACTGAATAGAGGGAGTGAGGATGATTAGGATGCAACATTTATGATTAAAATGTTATTGCATGCATTCAAAAGCGAAAGTTTCTTCAGATACAACCAACATTCTATCCAAGTTGTGCAGCTGTGCTTGCAGCTGTTCCAAGATTCTACACCTGACGATCAGTGTTGGCACATTGATCCCTGCATTGCCATCCAGTTGTGTAAGTTCAAGCTGAGCATGGTAAGAAACTTAAAGGCAATGCTGGATGTGACTACTCTTCCAAGTTTCTGGTTAACCTTATACCCCTTTGTGAAGACCTCACTCCTTCTACCATTGTGAATAAAGTTCCCAAAATCCCTACAACACTGTAATTTTTTTGACGATTGTTAAAAGCATTTGATTGTATTCTTACATACCCGTGACTTATTTCACTCTTCTTTCCCTTGACCCCTTTACTCTTACATATAGAAGAAGCCACAAGTATCTTGTTCTTAACATGAAGTTATATACATTTACAATCATTAATATGGGCGGCACGGTGGCACAGTGGTTAGCACTGCTGCCTCACAGCGCCAGAGACCCGGGTTCATTTCCCGCCTCAGGCGACTGACTGTGTGGAGTTTGCACGTTCTCCCCGTGTCTGCGTGGGTTTCCTCCGGGTGCTCTGGTTTCCTCCCACAGTCCAAAGATGTGCAGGTCAGGTGAATTGGCCATGCTAAATTGCCCATAGTGTTAGGTAAGGGGTAAATGTAGGGGTCTGGGTGGGTTGCGCTTTGGCGGGGCGGTGTGGACTTGTTGGGCCGAAGGGCCCGTTTCCACACTGTAAGTAATCTAATCTAATCTAATTATTGTTCATATCTAAATCCACTTTATAATATAAACAATAGACAATAAAAAACCTAATAAAATGCATATCAAACAGAAGTTTTATTAATTTATGTTTGGATAAAATAGCATTTATTCTGGAAGATGCTGATTTTAGAATTCCTAATTCATATGTAAAAATGCTCACTAGAGAAAATGAGAAAGGTTGTTGTAACTTTTACACCACCTGTAAACTATTCAGTTGTTGCTCTCCCAGGAGACGTTGTGTCTCTTCCAACTCCTGCTGGAAGCGTAAGCGGCTGTTTTGCAGATCTGCCCCACTCCTCTCTTGCATAAGCTTGGCATAAGCTTTAGCTTCTAAAAGTTGTTGTTGATAGTGTGAACCGTTTTTAGTCTCATGAGTTGATAGATTCAGAAGTGAATCAGTGGTCCTGAGAATGCAATTCCAAGAAATAATGTCCAATTATCAGTGATTTTTTTTATTGTGTGAAGGATCTGCCTTATTCACAACACCACATCAAAGTTTTAGTTAAACATATAAGACAAAAGTATTCAATATTGTCGACAAAACCTTAGTAGAAATGGATACAATAAAAAAAACTCACTAAATGTTGTGGTAACACATTCCTAACTTATCAAAACAAATGAGATATTTGGGACCAGAAAGTATAACTTCAAGATGTGGATTTCTAGTTAAGCATCCCTGATGAAATTATACCACACTCTTTAAACCTGCTCCTACTGACAAAAACATATGGCCTCATACACTGTACTGATCAGTGAGAAACTGACTAACATTATAGATGTGTTGTACAGCAAAAACAAAAATTCTATAACATAGCGAAAGTACTTTAAAAGATTCAAAGAGCAAAAGGAAAGATAGTTTCCACTACCCAAATAGACAAAAACTACATGTAACATGTAGCTAAGTCTATCTTTTTTAAAAAACACACTTAGGTAAGAAGGGAACTTAAAGATTAAATTACTGGGATTAGAGTTTCCTAAAGGAAAAATTCATTTACAGAGACATTTTCGCTAAATAGTCTACGTCTGTGGAGTAACTGAGAGTCTACTTCTATAACACGTGAAAATTTAATGGAGAAACACTAAATTTAAACTATATTTAAAAACTGAAAGCTGCAGAAAAACCATTAAGCTTCACAGACTAAAGGAATATAAATATTTAAATGTGTCCTTATAATCTTTATTTCCATTAAAAGCCACATATTCACCAATTTAACTTTTTACCACTAAACCAAACTCATTAAAGGCATTGGATGGGACTCTGGTATATATTGATAGGCTGTAGGGAAATCTAGTAATAAAATTATTTCTTAACCTGATCTTAAATTACTTTCTTGAATTGGCATTTATAATTTACGTATTTTGATGGATTTAGAACTTAGAATATGTGTTCTATTTAATAAGGAACACTCAAGATCTTACCCTTTGTTAACTGTGGGTTTTGTAACAACAGGCGATAAAGATGCTGACCCACAAGATGAACTTTGAATCTGTTCAAGAGCTTCCTCTAATCGAGTGGCACGTTTTCTTTGACCTGAACAAATAAAAAAAAGAGCCAATTAATGTAAATTTATAAATATATTTATACTTTTATAAATAGAATTACAAGCATGCTCAAGGTAAATTTGAGGATATGTTGCTTGCTAAAAGGGTGTCTGGATCATTGATTTAATGTGACTGAATAAAGGAAATGTCATTTTCATTACATAGAAATCTTGGATTTTTACTGATTTGAGGACTGAATTCCACAACTCTATCAATTGTTTTGTGAGAAGATAAACTCATAACTTAATTTTAAGCATAAGTCACTCAGCTAATTGTATTGCATTTTTCCCTCAATAGTATTAACGTTAGAATTTAAGAGAGACAGTATGCAAAATATGTCAGATGGAGAATAAAGTTTAAAACTTCTGGATGTATCGGATGTGATTGGCTATACCCGAGAGAATCTGTGCTTTGGCTGCAGAGTGTGCAATCCTGAACTGTGTAATTCCAGGAGGTGGCTCAATACTTGTGTGTGGGGGTGCTGGGATGAACTGGGATGGACAAAGTCAGGAGTCATATGACACTAGACGATAGTCCAAAATGTTTATTTGAAATCACAACCTTTTGGAGTGCTGCTCCATCGTCAGGTGGAGGTGATGTAACTTCACCTGATGAAGGAGCAGTGCTCAGAAAGCTTGTGATTTCAAACAAAACTGTTGGCTTATAACCTGGTGTTGTGAGACTTCTGACTTGATTCAATATCTTTGTAGCAGAGGGGACTAATAGGATTTTGTAGCAATGGATCTTGGTTTTGGAAATATTGGTTTTGGAGGTCTGGTGCCTCTGCTGCATGTGGAGGGTACCCTATCATCCAGTTCTACTGTGGAAGAGGAACCTGGATTTCATAGCAATGGAATGGACTCATTATTATCAGCAAGGCACATACAGGCAACGTTGGTGAAGTGGGGCATTGGAGACACTCCCAGATCTGGCAAACATTGGTTTGTAATTTCTAAGAGATTATTAGCAAATAATAAATAATAGAAAATGATTGTCTTCTGTATCTCTCTCTCTCTCTCTCTCTCTCTGCCCCATAGGATTCATAAAATTAGAATCTTTACATATTTTATCTGCAAAACAAAGATGAAAACAAAGTTATTTTGTATGGTTCCAAAATTACACATTATTTATCTAAAACAATTATTGCATTGGGGTGAGGAAATAAATCCTGTGTTTTCTTTCTCATGTGAATAGGATGTTTGAGTTTACAGAATATTTTATGGTTCAAATAGCAATGCCGTGTACCAACAAGTGTAAAATCAGTACTGTATAACAATTTTCCTTTTTTAACTGAAACATACTGTTGTTTAAAAAGACATACATTAAACGTTGCTTCAATAATTCTTCTAAAATTGAATTTGTTCCTATTTTCAAATAATTTTTCAATGTCATAAATTTAAATTGTTACAGTTTAGGTGTGAAACACTTTGTTTTTGCAATCTGGGAGATACGGTGGTGAAAATAGAATGCACCTTCAGCTTGCTTAGTGCTCTTTTTAATTGCAAGCCTGGGCTTTCAGGATGGGCAAAAACCTTCAAAATATAAACTTAATAAAATATATTAACCAATGCAAAACAGCTCCACTAATTAGTTTAATAGTATATTTCAAAACAAGTACTTTATTAACATTAAAACTTAATTTTTGGATGTTAGAGATTTCCATTTCTAAGAAAATTATATACTATTTTTTACTTTGGAAAGGATTCGTTAAGAAGGATTGTGCTCAAAGAATATCTTAAAGAATTGTGAGGAGGTGGCTGACTTGATGTATGGGGCAAGTTCAGTGGACGTGAAAGGTTAATTGAAGATACCATCCAGCAATACCATCAGGAAACTGCCGAAAAAAATTAAGTTAAAAAGCACACAACACAACACCAGGTTATAGTCCAACAGGTTTATTTCGAAGCATTAGCATTTGGAGCGCTGCTCCTTCATCAGGTAGCTGCCATAATTGAAACCTGCATCCCCATTCTTAACAGCAATCTAGGTTTGTTCAATACATCACATCAGTTGTATGGCGCTATGATCTTTTACTATAAATTCTGTGTCCTATGGTCCCGTCCCACTAACTATTTGATGAGGGAGCAGCGCTCCGAAAGCTTGTATTTCCAAATAAACCTGTTGGACTATAACCTGGTGTTGTGAGATTTTTAACTTTGTCTACCTCATAAGTGTTACATAAGTCTGGATTGCCACAAAATGGAAACAAAAAGTGACAGGAGCAATGAACATTCCGAAATGAAATCCCCTTTCTAATACCACGCAGGATTAGTTACACCAGGTGGATTGCAACAGCTCAGGAACATTGTTGACCAGCACTTTGGGCAATTCAGGTCTGAAACAAATACTGGTCTTACCTGCACCACCCATGAAAGACTAGTGAAAAAATCTTTTGCTAAAAAAAAGGTGTACTTCATCATGATTACAACAGGATCTTGATCAGATGGGCCAATGGGCTGAGAAGTGGCAGATGGAGTTTAATTCAGATAAATGCAAGGTGCTGCATTTTGGGAAAGTAAATCTTAGCAGGACTTATACACTTAACGGTAAGGTCCTAGAGAGTGTTGCTGAACAAAGAGACCTTGGAGTGCAGGTTCACAGCTCCTTGAAAGTGGAGTCGCAGGTAGATAGGATAGTGAAGAAGGCATTTGGTATGCTTTCTTTTATTAGTCAGAGTATTGAGTACAGGAGTTGGGAGGTCATGTTGCGGGTGTACAGAAAGTTGGTTAGACCACTGTTGGAATATTGCGTGCAGTTCTGGTCTCCTTCCCATTGGAAAGATGTTGTGAAACTTAAAAGGGTTCAGAAAAGACTTAAAAGGATGTTGCCAGGGTTGGAGGATTTGAGCTATAGGGAGAGGCTGAACAGGCTGGGGTTGTTTTCCCTGGAACGTCAGAGGCTGAGGGATGACCTTATAGAGGTTTATAAAATCATGAGGGGCATGGATAGGATAAATAGACAAAGTCTTTTCCCTGGGGTCAGGGAGTCCAGAACTAGAGGGCATAGGTTTAGGATGAGAGGGGAAAGATATAAAAGGGACCTGAGGGGCAACTTTTTCACGCAGAGGGTGGTATGTGGATGGAATGAGCTGCTGGAGGATGTGTGGAGGCTGGTACAATTGCAACATTTAAAAGGCATCTGGATGGGTACACAAATAGGAAGGGTTTGGAGGGATATGGGCCAGTGCTGGCAGATGGGACTAGATTGGGTTGGGATATCTGGTCAGCATGGATGGGTTGGACCGAAGGGTCTGTTTCCGTGCTGTATATCTCTATGACTCTATGAAATATATGCTTAAATGAAGCAACTTATGATTATGGCCATAAAAGAAGACAATAGAATATTGAGCTTTATAGAAAGGGTATAGCAAATAAAAATTGAAAAATAATGGTGAATCTATATGAAACTTGCATAAGTCCACATTTGGAAAACTCTTTGTGCAATTATAAGCTCTGATGTGTGGGATGGATGTGAGGCACGGCGAGGGTTCAGCAAAAATTCTCTGCAATACTGTCTGGATTGAATAAATACAACTACAAAGAAAGACTTGAACTTAATTCTTCCAGAACTCCAACAGGATAAAGGAGTAGTTTCCAAACATTAGAAGTAAAAGCAGGAGTAGGCCATCTGGCCCAGCGAGCCTGCTCTGCCATTCAGTAAGATCATGGCTGATTTGTTTTTGTGGACTCAGCCCCAGTTACCCACCCACTCACCTTCATTCTTTTGCTGTTGAAACATCTGTCTTTGTCTTAAAAACATTCAACAAGGTAGCCTCAACTGCTTCACTGAGCAGGGAATTCCATAGACCCACAACCCTTTGGGTGAAGAAGTTCCTCCTCAACTCATTTCTAAATCTGCTCCCCTTATTTTGAGACTCTGCCCCCTAGTTCTAGTTTCACCCACCAGTGAATACAACCTCCCTGCTTCTAAGTTATCTGTTCCTTTCATATGTTTGACAGAAATGTTTAAAATTTATAGAGACAGAGTGATGAGAAACAGATTATTTACACCATAGAAAAATCTAAATCAAAAGACATAATATTAAAGATAGGAAACTGAAAAAAATTATGAGTTAATGGTTAAAGCAGAGACCATTTTAAAAGTTGAGAATAGAATAAAACAGGCAGTTGAAAAAAACAGGGAAAGTTTGAAGTGTGGAAACAGGACAGGCATGTGAGATAAGATTTCAATTCTTGTGGAAGATGCAAACCAAATCACTGGGCTTCATCTTTCTGTGCTCTAATTTTTATTTGCTGATGGTCTGGAATAGTTCATTAGGAATGCAAGTTGTGATTACCTGCATGTTTTAGTCTGGAGCTATGGATAGTGATGGTAGAGGCTCTAACTTCCATTCCATCACATGATGACCTAGAATCTTTCCTGCTCTTACTACAGTAGGCGGATCTTGGAAGGGTTTGCATGGTGACACTCACCTATTTGGCTGCATTATTAACACTCCTTACTTGACCGTTGCATCCTGGGGTGGACTTAAACAGGAGCTTCTGGCTCAGAGGCAGGAATGCCCCACATTGCTTCACACCTTTTCCTCCAATTTCTAAACTCCATGCAACATGACTACAGACACTAATTTGTTATATGGCTCCACCTGCTGGTAACTGTGTTTTGGATTAAAATGATCTACAGTAGGGTGCACTGGTAGCCTCCCTACTTTGAAGCCAGGAGACCTAGGTTCAATTCCCACTTGCTCTGGGGATGTGCAGTAACACCTTTGAACAGTTTGATCAGGAAATATCCTAAAATGACTATAATTGGCACTGTATTCTTACACAAACTAAAAATGAACAAACAAGTTAAAAAGGATGCTGACATAATTACTGAATGGAACAATTTTTACCATTTCTTATTTAAAGGTGGCAAGGCAGGTTAAGATACTGGATTCTATAAACAGAAGCATAGAGTATGTAAACAAAGAAGTCATGATGCATCTTTATAAACCACTGGTTTGACCATAATTTGGATATTTGTTCAATTCAGGATACCACACTTCAAGAAGGATGTAAAGGCCAGAAAGCCATACACAACATGATGACCTGTAACTAAATCACCATTTTCCCATTGCTGTTGGGTCAAGATTCTGGAACTCCCTTCTTAACAACAATGTTACCAGGTGGACTGCAGCAGTTCAAGATGACAGTTCACCATAACCTTCTCAAGAGCAATCAGGGAGAACCAATGCTAGGCTTTACAGCAATGCTCACATCCGTGAAAGAATAAAAAGTAGGAGATTTATTGGAACGATCCAGAAATAAGGGCCTTCAATTGAGCATAAATTGGAAAAGCCGGAGTTCTGTTCTCTAGAGAAGATGTAAACACTGACAGACTTGTATGAGTGATCGAGACAAAGTAAATTGAGAAAAACAATTCCAGTCGTGGAAAGGCCAAGGACTACAGTGTCATAATTACCCCAATGTAGGGAAAATCTTACTTACATAGCAAGTGTTTAGGATCTGGAATTTCTTCCTTTGTGTAATTGTGGAGGTAGGCTGAATTATGGCTTTTAAAAGAGAATTGGATACATACTTGAACAGAAACAAAATTACAGGGATACAGGGAAAGAACTGGACAAAGGGATTTTGCTCTTAGAGAGCCTCCTTCTGTTTCTGAAGCATTATAAACACAAAATATTACTTCGAGTGTTTTCCTTTCTCTTCTGATAACTATTGTTATTGATTCGTTCTTTTTGAGTCTACAAAAAGTGCTGTTTTTAGCTTTTGCTTCTCCCTCCCTCTCTCTTGAATTTGCAAATTTTGATCATCTCACTTCAGTGAAGGGTTTGAGTTATAAACTCAGCGGCAGCAGCAACTCGAAGGGCGGGACCTTGGAGCAGGGGCCTGCCGGGAGCGGTGAGTCACTGATTGTGCTTTTAAATTTGAAGTCAGAGAGATTAGATTTCTGGGAAAGGAGGGACTTCTTATTTTTATTTCCATCCTGCTAGATAAGTCAGTGTCTTCTCAACCCGAGACCCTACCTTTGTAGGACCTCCCACCTAACCACCTCCTCTAACCTTAAAGACCAGGGACATATCAGGTAAGCGTCTCTTTTTTATTTTGTGACTGGGGGACTTGTAGGGATGGCAGTGCAGGGAGAGCAATGTTCCTCCTGCATGATGTTTGAGATCATGGACGCCATTAGTGTTCCACCCAAGTACATCTGCAGGAAGTGTACCCAACTCTCGCTCCTCCAAGACCATGTTAGGGAACTGGAGCGGGAGCTGGATGAACTTCGGATCATTCAGGAGACAGAGGCTGTGATAGATAGGAGTTACAGGGAAGTAGTTACACTGAGGCACGAAGAAAGCTGGGTGACTGTTCGAAAGGGGGAAAAACAGTCAGTGGAGGGATCCCCCGTGGCCGTTCCCTTGAAAAACATGTATACCGTTTTGGATACTGTTGAGGGGGATGACTTACCAGGGGTATGCAGTGGGGCCCAGGTCTCTGGCACAGAGCCTGTCCCTGTTGCACAGAAGGGAAGGAGGGAAAGGAGACGAGTGTTAGTCATTGGGGACACAATAGTTAGAGGCTCAGATAAAAGGTTTGTTGGGAATGAACGAGACTCGCGGTTGGTGTGTTGCCTCCCAGGTGCCAGGGTCAGAGATGTCTCAGATGATATCTTTGGGGTCCTGAAGGGAGAGGGTGACCAGCCTCAAGTCGTTGTCCATGTAGGTACCAACGACATAGGTAGAAAGAGGGATAGGGATGTAAGGCAGGATTTCAGGGAGCTAGGGTGGAAGCTAAGAGCTAGAACAAACAAAGTTGTTATCTCTGGATTGTTACCCGTGCCACGTGATAGTGAGACAAGGAATAGGGAGAGATAGCAGATAAACACATGGCTGCAAGGATGGTGCAGGAGGGAGGGTTTCAGGTTTTTGGATAATTGGGGCTCATTCTGGGGAAGGTGGGACTTGTACAAACAGGACGGTCTTCACTTGAACCAGAGGGGTACTAATATCCTGGGTGAGAAATTTGCTGGTGCTATTCGGGTGGGTTTAAACTAGCTCAGCAGGGGGATGGGAACCGGAGGTGTAGCTGCAGTGCACAGGAGGATGAGAGTAAGAAGGACAGGGACAGGATTTCAGGGTCACAGGAATGTGCTGGCAGCGAAGTGGTTTGAAGTGTGTCCACTTCAATGCCAGAAGTATCCGAAATAAGGTAGGTGAGCTTGCAGCATGGATAGGTACCTGGGACTTCGATGTTGTGGCCATTTTGGAGACATGTATACGGCAGGGTGAGGAATGGATGTTGCAGGTTCCAGGGTATAGATCTTTAATTAAAAACAGGCAAGGCGGTAAAAGAGGGGGAAGGCATGGCCTTGTTAGTCAAAGATAGTATAAAGGTGGCTGAGAGAATTTTTGATGAGGACTCGTCTACTGAGGTAGTGTGGGCTGAGGTTAGAAACAGGAGAGGAGAGGTCACACTGCTTCGAGTTTTTTTATAGGCCTTCGCAGAGTTCCAGGGAGATGGAGGAGAGGATTGGCAAAATTATTCTGAGTAGGAGTGAAAGGAACAGGGTGGTCATTATGGGGGACTTTAACTTCCCAACATTGACTGGAAATGTAATAGCTCTAGTACATTGGATGGATCAGTTTTTGTCCAATGTGTACAGAAGGGTTTCCTGACACAGTATGTCGAAGGGCCGACAAGAGGGGAGGCCACACCGGATCTGGTGCTTGGTAATGAACCAGGCCAGGCCAGGTGTTTGATTGAGTTGCAGGTGAGCGTTTTGGAGAGAGTGACCATAATTCAGTTACATTTAGTTTCGCGGTGGAAAGGGATAGGTACATGCCACAGCTCAAGAGTTATCAATGGGGCAAGGGCAATTATAATGCGATTAGGCAATAATTAGGATGCATAGAATGGGGTAGCAAAATGCAGGGGATGCAGAAAATGGAAATGTGGAGCTGGTTTAAGGAACAGATATTGTGTGTCCTTGATAGGTATGTCCCTGTCAGGCAGGGAGGAAGTGATAAGGTAAGGGAACCATGGTTTACGACAGAAATTACATCTCTTGTTAAGAAGAAGAAGGAGGCTTATATGTTGATGAGGCAAAATGGTTCAGATGAGGCGATGGAGAGTTACAGAACAGTTAAAAAGGATTTAAAGAGAGAGTTAAGAAGAGCAAAGAGAGGACACGAGCAGTCTTTAACAAATAGAATAAAGGAGAACCCTAAAGCTTTCTATAGGTATGTGAGGAATAAAAGGATGATTAGGGTAGGAATAGGGCCAGTCAAAGACAGAAGTGGGAAGTTGAGTGTGGACCCTGTAGAGATCGCAGAGATGCTAAACGAACATTTCTCATCGGTGTTCACTCAGGAAAAGGAGAATATTGTAGTGGAGAAGAATGAGGTACGCGATATTAGACTAGAAACGATTGAGGTTAGTTATGCACAGGTGTTATCAATTCTAGGAGTGAAAGTAGACAAGTCCCCTGGGCTGGATGGGATTTATCTGAGGGTTCTCTGGGAAACTAGGGAGGAGATAGCAGAGCCTTTGGTTTTGATATTTGAGTCATCAGTGTCTACAGGTTTAGTGCCTGAGGACTGGAGGATTGCAAATGTTGTGCCATTGTTCAAGAAGGGCATCAGAGATGACCCAGGTAATTATAGACCAGTGACCCTTACTTCTGTTGTAGGAAAGGATTATAAGAGATAAGATTTATAATCATCTAGCAAGCAATAATTTGATTTCAGATAGTCAACATGGTTTCATCAAGGGCAGGGCGTGTCTCACAAACCTGAGTTTTTGAGAACGTGGATGAGGGTAGGGCAGTTGTGGTGTACATGGACTTCAGTAAAACCTTTGATAAGGTTCCACATGGTAGGCTGATGGAGAAAAAGCAGAGGCATGGAATTGAGGGTGATTTAGCAGTTTGGATTAGAAACTGGCTTTCTGAACGAAGGCAGTGAGTGGTGGTTGATGAAAAATATTCAGCCTGGAGTCCACTTACTAGTGGTGTGCCACAAGGATCTGTTTTGGGACTACTGCTGTTTGTCATTTTTATCAATGACTTAGACACAGGTATAGGTGGATGGATTAGTAAATTTGCAGACGACACTAAAGTCGGTGGAATAGTGGACAGTTTGGAAGAATGTTACAGGTTGCAGGGGGACTTGGATAAACTTCAGAATTGGGCAGTGAGGTGGCAAATGGAGTTCAATGCAGCTAAATGTGAGATGATGCACTTTGGGAAGAATAACAGGAAGGCAGAGTACTGGGTCAATGGAAAGATTCTTGGTAGTGTGGATGTGCAGAGGGATCTTGGAGTCCACGTGCATAGATCCCTGAAAGTTGCCACCCAGGTGGATAGTGCTGTTAAGAAAGCATACGGTGTGTTAGGTTTCGTTGGTAGAGGGATTGATTTCCGGAGCCGCAATATCATGCTGCAACTATACAAAATGCTGGTGCGGCCACACTTCGAATATTGTGTACAGCTCTGGTCGCCCCATTAGAGGAAGGATGTGGAAGCGTTGGAAAAGGTGCAGAGGGGATTTACCAGGATGTTGCCTGGTCTTGGAGGGAAGGTCTTATGAGGAAAGGCTGGGAGACTTGGGTCTGTTCTCATTAGAGAGAAGAAGGCTAAGGGGGGATTTGATAGAGACATACAAGATGATCAAAGGATTAGATTGGGTAGACAGAGAAATACTTTTTCCTAGGATGATGATGTCAGCTTGTACGAGAGGGCATAACTACAAATTGATAGACTTAAGACAGATGTCAGAGGAAAGTTCTTTATGCAGAGAGTGGTAAGGGCGTGGAATGCCCTACCTGCTAATGTAATCAACTCAGCCGAATTAGGGAGATTTAAACAATTGTTAGATAAGCACATGGCTGATTTTGGGATAGTGTAGAGGGACGAGCTGAGAATAGTTCACAGGTCGGCGTAACATCGAGGGCCGAAAGGCCTGTTCTGCTCTGTATCGTTCTATGTTGCTCTACTTTCTAAACAGAGACTGGGTAGGCTGGGACTTTTTCCACTTGAGTGTAGGAGGTGGAGGGCTGACTTTATAGAGGTTTATAAAATCATCAGGGGTGTAGATAATGTGAATAGTAAAGTTCTTTTCCTAGGGTGGGGAGTTTAAAATGAGAAGGATATTTTTAAGGTGAGAGGAGAAAGATTTTAAAGAACCTGAGGGCAACTTTTTCACACAGGGGGTGGTTTGTATATGGAATGAACTGCCAGAGGAAGTGGTAGAAGCAGATACAGTTGCAACATTTAGATAGATACATGAATAGAAAAAGGTTTAGAGAGATAGGGGTCAAATACAGGCAACTGGGTCTAGTTTAGTTTGGGAAATTTGGTCAGCATTTACGAATTTGACTGAAGGGTCTGTTTCCATGCTGTATGTCTCTATGACTCTTGTAGGCAAAAATGGGTACTGCAGATGCTGGAGATTAGAGTCAAGATTAGAGTAGTGTTGGAAAAGCACAGCAGGTCAGGCAGCATCCGAGGGGCAGGAGAATCAACATTTCAGGCAAAGGTCTGATGAAGAGCTTTTGTCCGAAACATCGATTTTCCTGTTCCTTGGATGCTGCCTGTCCTGCTATGCTTTTCCAGCATTACTCTAATCTTGACTCTGACTCAGGTATCATTACCGCCCAAATGATGTCTAGGTGATATAATTTTAGCTGCTGCATGCTGCAGACAGAATTCTTGTTCTACAGTCCTATGTGACTTTTATTATTTTCTGGAGGGACAGATAGTGTTGAGAAGCAGGGAAGATGCAGAAGAACTTGGTCAGGCTAGGAGTTTGGGCAAAGATGTGGCAGATGGAGAACAATGTGGAAAAGTGTGAGGTTATACATTTTGGTAGGGAGAATAGAGGCCAAGACTGGTTAATTATTGGGGAATTGGAATTCTGAAGCACAGAGGAACTCAGAATCTTAATTCAGGATTCTGAGGTTAACTTGCAGGGTCAGTTAGCAGTTAGGAAGACAAATGCAATGTTGGCATTCATTTCAAGATGGCTAGAATATGAGAGCAGATATGTGGGGTCAGGGAATCCAGAACTAGAGGGCATAGGTTTAGGGTGAGGGGGAAAGATATAAAAGAGACCTACGGAGCAACTTTTTCACATGGAGGGTGGTACGTGTATGGAATGAGCTGCCAGAGGAAGTGGTGGAGGCTGGTACAATTGCAACATTTAAGAGGTATTTGGATGTGTATATGAATAGGAAGGGTTTGGAGGGATATGGGCCAGGTGCTGGCAGATGGGACTAGATTGGGTTGGGATATCTGGTCGGCATGGACCGAAGGGATATGGGCCAGGTGCTGGCAGATGGGACTAGATTGGGTTGGGATATCTGGTCGGGTTGGACCGAAGGGTCTGTTTCCATGCTGTACATCTTTATGGCTCTATGTACTGCTGAGGCTGTATAAGGCTTGGGTCAAACTGCATTTGGAATATTGTGAGCAGTTTTAGGTCCTGAAAGGAAGGATGTGTTGACATTGGAGGGGGTCCAGAGGAAATTTACAAAAATGATCCCAGGAATGAAGAGCTTGTTAGCGAGTTTTGAGAAGACTTGTAGCTCAGGTTGAGATGCTGGATATAGGTTTGCTCGCTGAGCTGAAAGGTTCATTTTCAAATATATCGTCACCATACTAGGTAACATCATCAGTGAGTCTCCGGATGAAGCACTGGTGGTTTCGCCTGCTCTCTATTTGTGTGTTTCAGTTTCCTTGGGTTAGTGATGTCATTTCTTGTGGTGATGTCATTTCTTGTTCTTTTTCTCAGGTTGTGGTAAATGGGATCCAAGTCAATGTGTTGATAGAGTTCCGGTTGAAATGCCATGCTTCTAGGAATTCTCGTGCGTGTCTCTGTTTGGCTTGTCCTAGGATGGATGTGTTGTCCCAGTCAAAGTGGTGTTCTTCCACATCTGTATGTAAAGATACTAGTGAGAGAGGGTCATGCCTTTTTGTGGCTAGTTGGTGTTCATGTATCCTGGTGGCTAGATTTCTGCCTGTTTGTCTGATGTTGTGTTTGTTACAGTCCTTGCAAGGTATTTTGTAAATGACATTAGTTTTGTTTGTTGTCTGCACAGGGTCTTTCAGGTTCATTAGTTGCTGTTTTAGTGTATTGGTGGGTTTGTGGGCTACCATGAGGCCAATGGGTCTGAGTAGGCTGACAGTCATTTCCGAGATGTCTTTGATGTAGGGGAGAGTGGCTAGGGTTTCTGGATGTGTTTGCTTGTTGGTGTTTGTTTCTGAGAAATCGGCAGACTGTGTTCATTGGGCACCTGTTCTTTTTGAATACACCGTATAAGTGATTTTCCTCTGCTCTGCGTAGTTCCTCTGTGCTGCAGTGTGTGGTGGCTTGTTGAAATAATGTTCTAATGCAGCTTCATTTGTGGATGTTGGGTGATTGTGTCTGTAGTTCAGTATTTGGTCCGTGTGTGTTGTTTTCCTGTAGATGCTGGTTTGAAGTTCCCCATTGGCTGTTCGCTCGACTGTGACATCTAGGAATGGCAGTTTGTTGTTGCTTTCCTCCTCTTTAGTGAATTTTATGCCAGTAAGGTTATTATTGATGGTCCTGAAGGTTTCCTCTAATTTGTTTTGCTTAGTGATGACAAAGGTGTCATTATCCATACAGCGGACCCAACGTTTGGGTTGGATGTTGGCAGAGCTGTTTGTTCAAGTCTCTGCATTACTGCCTCTGCTAAGAACTCTGATATCAGAGATTCCAAGGGTGTTCCGTTTGTTTGTCTGTAGGTTTTGTTGTTGAAGGTGAAGTGGGTGGTAAGGATAGGTCCACTAGCTTGATGATACTGGCCTTGCTGATGTAATTGGTGGTGTTTGGTGCACATTTTTGTGGTTCTTCCAATAGTCAGTGTTTCCTTGGCCAGGTTGATGTTGATGGATGTGAGCAGTGCGGCTACGTCAAAGGAGACCATTATTTCATCTTCTTCTATCTTGGTGTCTTTGATGGTCTTCAAGAATTCTTGTGTGGAGTGGATGGAGTGGCATGAGTCTTCTTCTAAGCGTTCTAGTCTTTGGTGTAGCTCCTTGGCTAATCTGTAAGTTGGTGTTCCAGGTAGCGAGACTATGGGTCTGAGGGGGGCTCCTGGTTTGTGAATTTTGGGTAATCTGTAGAAGCGTGGTGTGTTGGATCCATCAGGTTTCATTTTCTGGAAGTCAGTCTTATTTATTTCTCATGATTTCTGAAGTCTTTTGGGTAGGGCTGTGATTTGGTTCTCTAGTTTGCTACCTGCAGACAAAGGACACTTGACAGTCATTTTAAATCAAATAGACTACATTGAGAAAGCGAACGCACTACTTACAGATACCAACACTTACCAACAAGTGGCAATAGACCCGAACCCACAGCTAGAGAACTGAATCACAGCCCTACTCAAAACACTTCAGACATCTGGAGAAATAAATAAGACCGACTTCCAAAAAATGAAACCAGACGGATCCACAACTCGCCATACAAAGATATGACCCACTCTCACTAGTATCCTTACATACAGATGAAGAAGGTCACCACTTTGACTGGGACAACACATCCATCCTAGGACAAGCTAAACACAGAGATGCAGGAGAATTCCTGGAAGCATAGCATTCCAACCAGAACCCTATTAACAAACACATTGACTTGCATCCCATTTACCACCCCCTGAGAAAAAGAACAGGGAATGACATCACCACAGGAAAAGACATCACTAACCCAAGGAAACCCAAACATATAAACAGAAAGCGGACCATGCCACCAGTGCTTCATCTGGAGGCTCACTGATGATGTTACCTAGTATGGTGACGAAACGTTTGAAAACGAACCTTCCAGCTCAGTGAGCAAACCTACATCCATGAAGAACTTGTCATATGAAAAACAGCTGAAGACTCTGGGTCTGTACTCAATGGAGTTTAGAAGGATAAGAGATGGATCTCATTGAAACTTACAGAATACTGAGAGGCCTGGACAGAGTAGATGTGGAGAAGATACTTCCACTTGTGGGAGAGACTAGGACCCGAGGGCACAGCCTCAGAGTGAAGGGACAACCCTTTAGAACTAAGATGCAAAGAGATTTCTTCAGGCTCAAGGTGGTTAGCCTGTCGAACTCATGTGGCAGAAGTCTGTGGAGGCCAAACCATTGAGTGTATTTAGGACGGAAATAGATAGGTTCTTGACTGGTAAGAGGTTATGGGGAGAAGGCAGGAGAATGAGGTTGAGAAACATAGCAACCATGATCAAAAGGTAAAGCAGATTCAATGGGTCAAATAGCCTAATTCTGTACCGATACCTTATGGTTTTATGATCTAAATTACAGGTAGTAATTATGTTACAAAACTGTGCATGGTCCTAGTTGACTTATATCTGTCAACCTAAAGTTCCCCTGAAACCCTAACTCTCCTACACCTCTTAAACCTATTGAGGATGTAAATAATATGCAGATAAATAGAAAAGGCCCCCTATCAAAAGGTTTAATGAAGAATTTTCATTCCAACCGATTCGGTTTTGCCTGCGCTGTGATGGTGGCAGATGGGCTCTCTGAAATCTCTCAGTTGCATCCTGTTGCTTCAGTTTTCGTTCTTGAAGCACTTCCTCTCTCAACTTCTGTTCTTTCTCTGCATTATCTCTGCGCTTCTCCTCAAGGGCCCTGTAAACAATACAAAATTCTGTTTGAATAACTGAGCAGTGATTTATAAAGAACTTACAGTCTCTTATTTAAGTATCATAATATGTCTTAGATACCAGGTGAGAAAACACATAATGTAATTTCTTAGGACAATGATCAACAAGTTACTTCCTGGAATAAACAATTCACTCTGGAAGGTAGTTTCCTCCCACACTCCTGACTTTTGTCTTGTAGATGGTAGACAGGTGTTGGGAGACAGAAGTGAATTGTTTTCCACAGAATTCCTAACCTCTGACCTGCTCTTGTAGCCACAGTATTAATATGACTCGTTTAGTTCGGTTCTGGTCAATTGTAACTCCAAGGATGTTTTATTGGGGAACCCAAACTTGGCAAAGCCATTGAATATCAAGGAAAGATGGTTAGATTCTCTTGTGCTCGAGGTAGTCATTGCCTGGCATTTGAATGGAGCAAATAAGGTGCAAATTCCACTAATGGGATCTGCTTTTGTATAAATTCTAAATCCTTGCTTTATTGTTTAAATTTAAAAAAACACAACATAAAGAATTATCTAATGTTCTGATTCTGTTTTCAGTTTCATTCTGCATCAGTCACAAAGTATCTCCATCCAGGTCTCTTCTCAGGAATCTGCCAGTTTCTAAAATAATTAGGACTCAACATTGAGTTCTCCAATTTCAAATAACCTCCCTCCCCACCCCCCAACTCCTTTCCCAGCCCCTCCCCCTCACTGCCACTGCTCCCTGCCACCAACCGGATTCATTCCTTCCACTGACCAATCAGGTCTTCACCTATCCCCACTTCATCACCCTGCCCCCACCCTCCCCCTTTATCTCCAGCTCCCCCTATACCCACCCCAGTCCTGAAGAAGGGTTACACCCAAAACATCGTCTTCTCCACCTCCTGATGCTGCCTGTCTTGCTGTGTTCTTCCAACCTCCTGTCTATAATCGCCAGTCAGTGGAAATAGTTTATCGCCATTCACTTTTTTTTTGTGTTTTTGGGCTAAAGGCAAGGATACATTATGTTTTATTTACTGAAAATAAAATGGTGGATTTTCTCCTGAAAGTGAATTTTATGATGCTTTCACAATAGGTGCAGAATTCCAAAGCATTGATGGAACAGTGACAAGGAATGACAAATCAGGATGCTGCTTGTTTTGCAGACCACTTAGATTTACAAACACCAGGCAATGAATATCTCAAACAGCAGAGTATCTAACCATCTTTCCTTACATGCAATTACTTTACTACCACTGAGTCCCCCATTAAAAACATCCTTGGAATTATCATCGACCAGAACCTGAACCAAACCAGCCAGATTAACATTATGGCTGCAAGAGCAGGTCAGAGGATAGGAATTCTGTGATTCCGCAACAACATTGCTTTTGCACTTTGCAGAGGTCGAGGTTTTTAGGGAAGGATGTCCTGTTGAAAGTAACTTTACTAAGTTGATGCAAAATATTCACTAAATTGTACAGAACTGCAGCCACAGTTCATCAGTATCAGAAGGTACCAATAACCCACTGGCTCTGACATTCATCAAGCAAATACTCTCCCTTGGATGTGGTTAAGCTATTTTATGTTGAAGCAGCTGTATTAATTCAGGCAAACAATAAAGATTCCATGACAGTCCAAGTATAGGCGCTGAAGATGATAAATTTTAATGGGGTGAGGTGAGTCATTTGTTGTGCAACACACAGTTGTGTTCTTGCTTTTTACAACACGGCTTGTTTAGTTATGTTTAGAGGTCAATGATGATCTCTAAAATATTAAAGCTGGCTATTTAGCAACAATGTTACCAGTTTCGAGTGAAGAAAGATTGCAGCATGAATGCTCTCTGTCATCGTAAACTAAAATGTTAATGATGTCCTTTTATACCATTATCAGAAGGGTTGCGAATGGAACTAAGCATAGTTCCCTACAATGAACCGAAGTCTCTGTTTCCTTCGGAGGATTAGTGACAGTGACTTTGAAATGAATGGCAGGTCACAGCAGCCAGTGCTGGGATGTACGCAGTCTTCAGCAATTAGGGCACCTGTCTGTGACACCTGTCTGGACAGCGTTAGTCTCTTGCAAAACTAGTTATTGATCATTTTCAGGTAGCTCTGCCTTTGCTTATGGATCCTATTCCAAGGGTATGACCTGATTCTGCCTGCTCCTTGCCATCTGCTTGGCATTCCTGATGGCAGCAGCTCTGCCCTTCTCATAGAAGTTGGTGCTCTGTGAGCCATTCAGTCCAATGGGTTCTTATCTTCACTATCAGTCTCCCACGTGGGACCTTATCAAAAGCCTTGCTGAACTCCAAGTAGATTACATCAAAAGCATTGCTCTCATCTACACATCTGGTCACCCCACTGAGAGGTTTAATCAAACTAATCAGACATGACCTCTCCTTAACAAAACCACACTGATTGTTCTTGATGAATCCCTACCTCTCCAAATGCAAATTAATTCTGTCCCTTAGAATTGCTTCCAATAGTTTCTGACTGGCTTGTAGCATCCTGGTCTATCCCTAGTTCCCTTCTTGAATATTCTTACCACATTAGTTTTCCTCTAGTTCTCGGACACTGTTCCCGTGAACTGAAAATGTTTCATGCACCCCTGCTATTTCCTCCCTTGCCTTACTCAACAACCTATTAGGGTTTCCCGAATATTTTGACAGTAAAATAGGAGCAGTTGAAAGGTATCATTCATAACTCATTTTTATTCATTCAAGAGATGTGAGTGTCACAGGCCGGGTAAGCATTTATTGTTCATCCCCAATTGCCCTTAGGAAGGTGAAGGGGAACTGCTTCCTTGAACCATTGCAGTCTATTTGGTGTAGGTATACCCAGAGCACTGTTAGGGAAGGAGCTCCCACAAATCGTAATGTCTATTTATTATTTGTTTTCATAATTTAATTCCATGTACTTTCTGCATCAAGTATTTATCCCAACATATTCAATATTAATCACTTTAACATTATGATGTTAAGTTTTAGCATGTATTTTCTTTCCCATGTCTTTACTCCAAGAGTAAAATTGAAAATAACTTACACAAGTGTTAAGTCATTTTAGTAGCATTTTATAACACATAAGAATGAAAACAAAGAACCAGCAATAAAACAGAGACTGAGCAATTGCAGGATCAAAACTACCATTGCGTGTATTAACTATAGCATTCGTGTAAGCTTTGTTACTTCACAGCTACTTAACTGAATTCCGAACAAACTTGTAAACTTCAGATTTAGTTTTATTTAAATGCAGTTACCAAGCCAAAAAAAGCAACTAACTTTATGACATAGTTACACTTCTTTTTACTAATAGGATTTTAAGAGTATAACCAAATAATTCCACAGAGCAGTGAAAGGAATTACATATTCGGCTGACCTGGAGAGGATGCGTGATGCCAGGCGGTGTACTCGGTGGCATCTTCCGCCAGGATCAACTGGGCCAAATGTTCCGGACTACTGGTCGGTCTGTGGTGGGTAGACTCTCTGCTGGAGGAGTTACGGGGTTTCAGCTGGAATACCCCCCATCCCCTCTGTCAAGGGGGTCTACCTCAGCCCAGCTGAGGAGTTCTGGCTGGCCAATTGGCAGGATTAGCTCTCCCCAAGTGTCCATGACTTGCACATAACTGCATCACGCGTTGGGTCTCGTTCCCTCCGATTTGTTAGATATTGCATCAGGAATGGGGCATTCCTGATGAATGGCTTTTGCCCGAAACGTCGATTTTTCTGCTCCTCGGATGCTGCCTGACCTGCTGTGCTTTTCCAGCACCACTCTAATCTAGACTCTGATCTCCAGCATCTGCAGTCCTCACTTTTGCCCAGCATTCAAATATAAGGCATCAGCTGAACAGCTGTTGTCTCACCTTCATTATAACTACTCAAGGAATCTAAGAACGTTTTAAATTGCTGATTCTCGATCTTCCTTTCCATAATATACATTCTCTTTATACCTGTATTTGATGCTGCATTTTATTATTTTTCTTGGGGTAAGTAAGTAAATAAGATTCCTCTTCTTGCATTTGAGAAAACCTTGTAACTGTTTCCTTAATTTTGAATAATACTACAATTAATGAAATGTTACATAGCTGTGTGTTAAAAGAATTGAATGTATTTATTGTGACGGTTTGAGGGGATACAAAGGGAGAGCCAACTCACTCTTCTTCAACTGGTTGTTAATAGTTCAAAGGTTTACAAACACAAAGAGGAATCTCCAAGTGATCGGGTAACCTACAGAACTGTTACTGTGCAGAAGGAGGATATTCAGCACATCTTGTCTGCACTGGTAACAGGTACAGAGATCTAAAGGATACGACTAGCAATCAGATGAATACCTGCAAATATAGACATATGATCATACAGCTGTACAGCATGGAAACAGACACTTTGGTCAAACTCACTCATGCCGACTAGATATCCTAAATAAATCTAGTCTCATTTGCCAACATCTGGCCCATATCCCTCTGAAGTGAGATTTGACACAGGGCATGCTGACACAGGGCACACAGACACAAGATGGCCACTGAGTCATTACATGGAAAAGTATAGCAAAGCACACACAGATACTGCCTGAGGCCAACAGGATACCAGCACAATAGACACAGAATATAGATAATTAGTTTAAAGTGGGTGGGGGAAAGAATACACATCAGTAACATCTACTGCCTTAGCCCAGTCACCATCTTCAATAGAAATGTTAACTACCTGATACTGCTTGTGTACAAGTGTTAATACCTTAGATGTGCAGAAATGGAAAACGATTTTCCTTCTCAGGAAGAACGATCTCGACCAATTCCTGCAGCAATGGACTTCTGCGTAGCTGCTGAAACTGACAATGACTCTGTAATGTTTTCTGTAAACAGACCATGCTGCACCAACAAAGACCCGATACCTGGACCATTATACCATGAAATGCATAAAACATTGTGACATGTGCTCCGAGGGGGAGAGAAGGCTCGCAGCTGACAGCCGTGCTGCCAGACATCCCTCTCTCTCCCTGGAGATCTGGTTTCTTTGTACAATAAACTCCGTCATTGAATCCCAATTCTGACTCCGAGACTGGTGATTTCCCCACAACAACTGGCATAGTCGGCAGGATTTCTTAAATCCAGGTGCTCTGGTCAAAGGCCACGATCGGGGATCCGGGGTAAGAGACATTTTGATTCTGCAAACAGGAAGAGTCAGACCAGGCCAAAGACACAGTTTAAAAGGGTATACCATTGTCACGTGTAACTTGTGCGATAGTAATGGGTTGAGTATAAGTGCATGTCTGTGGAGTGTAAGTGGGAAAGTGTGCTAACTGGTATGATAACCAGCTGCTTGTGCTGAAACGACCCAAGGACAAGGTAATGCCTGCCTCAAAAACCCTGCCCTAAGCCTGCTGTTAAGAGGGGTAACCCCTCCCATGTGATGGTTGGGATTTGGAGTGGGCATTGAGGTGCCAAGGGCACTAGGAGTTGTGAAGTAAAAGTGGAAAAGTCAGGTAACATTGGATTCCGTAGGGGCGAGCAATGCAGAGTCCATTTAGAGCCTGGTCGAAGGTTGGCTGCTGTCTGTTATTGTGTTTTAAATTGAAGTGGTGAGGAAAAGGAGCTGATCACTCTGACCAAGAGTCAAACTCCAGTGGAGCAGCATGTTACTGAGGTGGGGAACGTGGACTCTGTGAGTAACCGTGATACCCTGTTGGTCCGTAGTAAAATGACAGAGCTTGAATAGTGGCAGTGGCTGGGAGGGTAATAAGACCCCCGGTAGACAGTACAGCAGGCTAGAGATAGGTTTCTGGGCCTAGCCAGTGGTGTTGGAACAGTAGAAGTGGCCAGGAAGGTAGAAGAGTCCGGGTAAAGAGCATACCCTATTCAGCCAACATTCCCAGCTGACCGGTCAATACCGACTTGTACTGGTGGTTGGGAGGGTAGAGAAGTTTCACCAATAGGGAGCACACCTTTTTAGGAGGCTGCTATGGCCATAGGCACAGTGCTGGGACAGTATTAGTGGCCAGGGGGTAGAGAAGTCCCACTGGTTAAGGACACTTTTCTGTTGGTGGTATCCGGGGATACACAATCTGTGAGATGGCAGATCAGGATTTTAAAGGGGATACTGCAGGCTCCCTTATTGAGAAATACAAGACAGACAGACTAGTGCTGACAGAACAGATGAAGAAAGGGGTTTGGGACCCATCCCTGACATTAGTACAGCAACGGAATTGGATTGACAAAGAAAAACAAAGTAAAACTAAAAAGATAGGGGTAATGTTAGAGCACCAATTTGCAGGCCTAATTGAACAAGAATGAATTGAGGAGCTGGAAGATAGGATGAAGGAGCTAGAACAAGGATTAGAAAAAGTACCAGAGGAAAGGGAGATTCTCCCCTCCTACAAAACTGTACAGCAGGGACCAACTGCTCCCTCAGCACAGCAGAAGGTGAAAGAATATAATCTAGCGCCAATCACTTGAGGGGGAACAGAGTTGCAGCCAAAAGCAAACAATAAACCCTTTATCCCAGGGGAATGGCAACAGATCATGGCCTTCCTGGGCAAATTACAGCCCCAAGTGCAAACATGAGGTTCTGGGAAGAACTAGACAGTATATGGGTAGGGCACCAACTGCACTTGAGGGATAGATACCAGCTGGTCTGGGCAGTTTGCCCAGCGGACAAATGGAGATGGGTAGCTGGCAGACCCGAAGAGATCCAGCGGGTGTAAGGAAATGCTCCCATGAATTGGAGCAAAATCATGACCACTAAACAGCTGAAAGGGGAAGGAGCCTCTGAGTATGGGGATACCAGGAGTGCTCTCTAGTGCCCATCAATCCATCCTGAAAATGGGAGTGATAATGTCCCAAAATTATGATAACCTGGTAGAGGTGGCTAGCAGGGTGCAGGAGGCAGAAGCTCCCGCAATAAAAACAAACCCCGACAGAGCAGCCTACCGGAACGGAGGTGAAGGCAGAACCAAATTATCCTCACAGGGACACTTTACCAGAGACTGTCGAGCCCCACAAGCAGAGAATAGGATAAGGAACAACATAAAATACTGCAGCCACTCCAACAGAGCAGGGCATACAGAGGCAGGATGCTGGGAAAAGCATGGGGTCTCCCAAACACTACCCAGAATACCGCGGAAACACGGGATTCCCGAGGTCCACAGAGCTGACAACCAGCTAACCCTGTTCATAAGGGTAAGAGAGAGGGGAGGATTTACGTGCCCACAGTAGTTGGAGGTAGAAAGTGTGAAAGGTTGGTAGACACAGGAACAGCCATATCTATCACCAACTTACCATTACCCCACACAAACAAAATGATCCGCCTTACCAGGGTAGGAGGAGATAAGACACTGCTTACTTAAGCGAGACTACCCTCATGGAAATCAACGTCATATATTTCCCTGTGAGATTTTATGTACGCCATAATAATGAAGGCACCATAATGGGTAACAACCTCATGAAGGAATACGAAGTCTTAACTGACTGTGCAAGAGGAAAATTTGATCTGGCCGAAACAGGATGGTCAAAAGACCGAGAGCAGGAACCTTACAAGTCACCTGAAGACGATTAAAGTAGATACAGCCACCAGTAGGGACTGTCACCTCGAAAAGGGGGGACTCGGAGCCATCTGCACCTCCATCCCTGAAGCATAGGCAGAGACAAAGCGAGACACAGGTTTAGTCAAGATAGACCGTATGGGAACCCAGACTGTAGCTTTAGGGTGCAGGACCTGGAGTGTAGGGAGGTTAGGAATATGGCATCAATTTCAAAGGAGGGTGCCTGTAAACAGGAAAGTGGTTTGAAGTGTGTATACTTCAATGCAAGAAGTATACGAAATAAGGTAGGTGAACTTGCAGCGTGGGTTGGTACCTGGGACTTCGATGTTGTGGCTATTACGGAGACATGGGTAGAACAGGGACAGGATTGGCTGTTGCAGGTTCCAGGGTTTAAATGTTTTAGTAGGGTCAGAGGTGGGGGTAAAAGAGGGGGAGGTGTGGCATTGCTTGTCAAAGATAGTATTACAGCTGTGGAAAGGACGATGGATGAAGACTCGCCATCTGAGGTAGTTTGGGCTGAGGTTAGGAATAGGAAAGGTGAGGTCACCCTGTTAGGAGTTTTTTACAGGCCTCCTAATAGTCCTAGAAACGTAGAAGAAAGGATTGCGAGGATGATTCAAGAGAAGAGTGAAAGTAATAGGGTGGTTGTTATGGGGGACTTTAACTTTCCTGATATTAATTGGGAAAGCTATAGCTCAAGTTCGTTAGATGGGTCAGTGTTTGTCCAATGTGTGCAGGAGGGTTTCCTGACACAATATGTAGATAGGCCAACAAGAGGTGAGGCCATACTGGATTTGGTTCTGGGTAATGAACCAGGCCAGGTGTTAGAATTAGAGGTAGGTGAGCACTTTGGGGACAGTGACCACAATTCGGTGACTTTTACTCAGGTGATGGAGAGGGATAAGTGTGCACTACAGGGCAAGAGTTATAGATGGGGGCAGGGAAATTATGATGCTGTGAGGCATGACTTAGGATGTGTGGCCTGGAAAAGTAAGCTTCAAGGCAAGGGTGTAATTGATATGTGGAGCTTGTTCAAGGAGCAACTATTGAGTGTCCTTGATAAGTATGTGCCCGTCAGGCAGGGAGGAAAGGGTCGTGCGAGGGAGCCGTGGTTTAATAAGGAATTGGAATCCCTTGTTAAATGGAAGAGGGCGGCCTATGTAAAGATGAGGCGTGAAGGTTCAATTGGGGCGATTGAGAGTTATAAGGTAGCCAGGAAGGACCTGAAGAGAGAGCTAAGAGCAGCAAGGAGGGGACATGAAAGGTCCTTAGTTGGTAGGATTAGGGAAAACCCTAAGGCTTTCTATAGGTATGTCAGGAATAAAAGAATAACTAGGGTAGGAATAGGTCCAGTCAAGGATAGTAGTGGGAAGTTGCGTGTGGAGGCTGAAGAGATTGGGGAGACACTGAATGAATACTTTTCGTCAGTATTCAATGAGGAACGGGACATTGTTGTCAATGTGAGTACTGAGTCACAATTAAGTAGAATGGATGGCTTTGAGGTATGTAGAGAAGAGGTGTTGGAAATTCTGGAAAGGGTGAAAATAGATAAGTCCCCTGGGCCTGATGGCATTTATCCTAGGATTCTCTGGGAAGCAAGGGAGGAGATTGCAGAGCCATTGGCCTTGATTTTTATGTCCTCGTTGTCTACAGGAGTAGTGCCAGAAGATTGGAGGCTAGCAAATGTGGTTCCCTTGTTCAAGAAGGGGAGTAGGGATAACCCTAGTAACTATAGGCCGGTGAGTCTCACTTCTGTTGTGGGCAAAATCTTAGAGAGAATTGTAAGGGATAGGATTTATGAACATCTGGATAGGAATAATGTGATCAAGGATAGTCAGCATGGTTTTGTGAAGGGCAGGTCGTGCCTCACAAACCTTATTGAATTCTTTGAGAAGGTGACTAAGGAGGTGGACGAGGGGAAAGCAGTAGATGTGGTGTATATGGATTTTAGTAAGGCGTTTGATAAGGTTCCCCATGGTAGACTACTGCAAAAAATACGGAGGTATGGCATTGAGGGTGAGTTGGAGGTTTGGATTAGCAGTTGGCTGGCTGGAAGAAGACAGAGGGTAGTAGTTGATGGCAAAGGTTCATCTTGGAGTGCCGTCACTAGCGGTGTTCCGCAAGGATCTGTTTTGGGACCATTGCTGTTTGTCATTTTTATAAATGACCTGGAGGAGGGGTTAGAAAGTTGGGTGAGCAAGTTTGCGGATGATACGAAAGTCGGAGGAGTTGTAGACAGTGAGGAAGGATGTGGCAGGTTACAGCGGGATATAGATAAGCTGCAGAACTGGGCAGAAAGGTGGCAAATGGAGTTCAATGTAGCTAAGTGTGAGGTGATTCACTTTGGTAAGAGTAATAAAAAGATGGGGTACTGGGCTAACGGTCGGATACTTGGTAGTGTGGATGAGCAGAGGGATCTTGGTGTCCATGTACACAAATCTTTGAAAGTTGCCACCCAGGTAAATAGTGCGGTGAAGAAGGCATATGGCGTACTGGCTTTTATTGGTAGAGGAATTGAGTTCCGGAGTACTGAGGTCATGTTGCAGTTGTATAAGACTCTGGTGCGGCCACATCTGGAGTATTGTGTGCAGTTTTGGTCGCCATACTATAGGAAGGATGTGGAGGCACTGGAACGGGTGCAGAGGAGGTTTACCAGGATGTTGCCTGGTATGGTAGAAAGATCGTATGAGGAAAGGCTGAGGCACTTGTGGTTGTTTTCATTGGAGAATAGAAGGTTTAGGGGTGACTTGATAGAGGTGTATAAAATGATTCGGGGTTTAGATAGGGTCGACAGTGAGAATCTTTTTCCTCGTATGGAGTCAGCTATTACAAGGGGGCATAGCTTTAAATTAAGGGGGGGTAGGTATAGGACAGATGTTAGGGGTAGGTTCTTTACTCAGCGAGTCGTGAGTTCATGGAATGCCCTGCCAGTAGCAGTGGTGGACTCTCCCTCATTATGGGCATTTAAGCGGGCATTGGATAGGCATATGGAGGATAGTGGGCTAGTGTAGGTTAGGTGGACTTGGATCGGCGCAACATCGAGGGCCGAAGGGCCTGTACTGCGCTGTATTCTTCTATGTTCTATGTAGACCCTATAATGGTGCCCAGATCTGAGCATAAGCCCCACCGGGAGTATCTAATCAAGCCTGAAGCAGAGAAAGCAGTTGTGAAGATAGTGAAAGGACTAGTGAAACAGGGAATCCTGAGAGAAACCACAAGTACAGCCAATTCCCCAACATGGCCAGTAATAAAGCCTGATGGGAGCGACAGACTCACCATTGACTATACAGGGCTAAACAAGGTCACCCCCAAATTTCATCCTATTGGAGCAGACCCCTCCACAATTCTAAACGCATTGGCCCTTGAGCACAAAAGTTTCACAGAATTAGACATAGCCAATGGATTCTGGTCCATCCCGCTATAACCTGCATCCCTGAATAAATTCACCTTCACAGTAAGGAACTGGCAGTACACATGGACTCACCTACCACAAAGGTTCCACAACAGCCCCACTATTTATTACAGAGTGATGAGGGACATCCTCAACAAAATAGATGTACCAGAAGGAAGCACTGCTGTACCTTCTGGACGATATCCTTACTGCTTCAGTGTCTGAATCAGGACACAAGGAAGCTTTATACCCCGTGTTGCACGAGCTGGCAGCTGCAGGGTTAAAGTCAGCCCTACAAAAGCACAAATTGGACAAAGCACAAGTCCTATACCTGGGACACCTTATATCCCAGGGACTCAAGGAACTGCCAAGCGATTGAATGAAGGCAATTCAGAAAATACTATGATCCTTTACTGTAAGGAGAGTCAAAAAGGTCTTGGGGCTATTTAACTATAGCCGGAGATTTATACCAGAGTTCACAAAATTGGCTGAACTGATTCAAAAACTAATCAAAGGGGCAAGCCCATTCTGGAAAGTGTGACCTGGGGATCGGAACAGGAAGAGGTTTACAGTGAGCAAAAAACTCGGTTAATATCGGCCCCCAGGCTGCCAGATCCCAGTAAGGACTTCCACGTACATTGTAATAGTGAGGGAGGATTTCACTCTGCAGTGGTCACACAGGGCCATGGTGGCAGGAGAAGACCCATAGGGCATTCCTCTATCACAGAAGGGCCAGTAGTCACCGGGCTGTCCAGATGCACAGCGGCCTTAGACTGTGCTGCTTGGGTTGTGAGGGTCAGCGAACCCATAGTAATGGCAGGGAATGTCATCCTCCAAACCAAACACACCTGAATGGAAATGTTAAACACTGGAAAGCTGAGGGCCGTTTCCAATATGAGAAGGGCAAAGTGGGAGGCAGCTCTCCTACCACCAAGTCAGTCCGTGGTAATAGTTAGGGATACGGGAGAAAATTCCCCAGCCGAGGGAATTCGGGACACGGGAACCACACAATTACTGACACATGTATGGGGATGAAGATAGGGGTAGGGTAAAGGATACCCCCCTCGACACAGCCAAGGTGATCCTCTTCATGGATGGGTCACGGAAATATATAGTGGGGTCGCCCTGCACAGGATGGGCTGTGGTAAACAATAAACTAGAGGCAGTTATGTCAGGAAGGATTGATGGACGTCAGTCCGCATAAGTAGTAGAGATAGTAGCACTAACCAAAGCATTTGAGCTACGAAGGGGAGAATTGTGAACATTTATACAGATAGGCAATATGCCTCTGGAGTTGTACATGACTACATGGTTGCATGGGGGAGAAGAGGATTCACCACCGCTGGGGGAACCCCCATCAAACACCAGTCAAGAATCCAAGCACTGCTGAGCACCAGCGAACAGCCAAAAGAGGCTGCAGTAATAAAAATCAAAGCGCACCTAAAGGAGCCAGGGAAAGACAGTCCAGGCTGGCTGCAATGTAAAGGGAACCCAGCCGCAAACCGAGCAGCCCAGCAAGCCTTACAGCAGGAAATCGTCGATGAGGTTCCAATAATAACAACAGAACTAATGGAAGATGCCATTCACATACAGCAGCTGCAGGAGGACACCCCGCAGGAAGGGGAAAGAGAGATGGAAACTGCAAGGAGCACTTAAAGGGGAGGACCAGTGTCTGGAGGCAAGTGGACAAGGTGGTAGCACCAGCGTGCAGACAAAACACCTTGTTCAAACTGCACCACGGGCTCTTACATACAGGCAGGGAAGCTATGATAGCAAGTCAAGGGAATGGGAAGGGATATAGCCAAACATTGCCACAGATGCGTGGTTTGGACACAGCACAACCCAGGTAGACCCATAAAAGTTAGGATGGGTTAGCAACAAAGGCCGGGGACCCTGGGAACACCTCCAAATGGATTTCACAGGGCTACTACCACCTTCCCGTGGGAAAACATACTGCCTGGTCATCATGGGTTCACCTTGTGGATAGAGGCATTCCCCACCGAAAACTGTACTGTTACTGCTGTAGCCAGGTAATCCCGAGGTGGGAGGGGGAGGAATACCCCCACAGATCGACACTGATCAAGGGACACATTTCACAGGCAAAGTTATGAAAATTGTATGCTGGTATTAGGGATAAAACAAAACGTTCATATCTCCTTTCACCCCCAGAGCTCAGGGATGGTGGAGAGAATGAACAAAACCCTTAAAAAATGCTTTAGCTAAGGCCATACAGACATCAGGGAGGACACGGGCCGAAGTGCTGCCAGCCATACTAATGAAATTAAGAGCCATCACGAATCAGGCAACCGGACTAACACCTTACAAATTAATGATCAGGCGAGCAATGCATTACCAGAGACTATGATAAAAGGTAGAACCGATGTAGGTCTGCTAAAAGACAAAATTTGGAGATATGTACTGGAATTAAGCACCCAACTAAAAGGGATGCAAACATTGGTAACTGAGAGACAAGAGCAAAAGGATAAGGCAGGGGAACTCGAAACCTTCCGTGAGGTCCCAGCAGCTGGGAGCCATGTCCTTGTATGAACTCTGCCTGACAAACCAGGCTTTGCCCCAAAATGGAATGGGCCGTATGAAGTTATAATCAGTGGGGACACCTGTGTCTGTACTGGACCCAACTTAAATCGTATAAGTACTCCTGTAAATGAACCAATTATGATTGACCAAGCCCCCAGGCACAGACAGGAACTGCGAGCAAGACAATGACTAAGGGGAGAGCACCGAGACCACAACCAAGCAAACCACCTAAAGGCACAGATCAAACTGCTGACAAGACACAGAAATCACCTACTGTTGCCGACTTCCAGGTACCATTGTAAAAAAAAGGGACACTGACTATTAACCTCATTTAACTTTAATCATGTACATACTCGAGTATATATTACTCTGGGTCAGATACGTTGATGACACCTTTGTAATCATTAAAAACACGGAAATAGAGAAAACACACCTGATCATCAACTCCACACTCACAGGAATCCGATTCACGAGAGAGGAAGAAAAGGACAACCAACTCCCATTCCTAGACGTGATGATACAGAGAACACCGAACGGAGAATTCACCACAAAGGTACACAGGAAAGCCACACACACAGACCAAGTCCTGAACTATGAAAGCAACCACCCCAATACACACAAACGAAGTTGCATTAAGACACTATTCAAAAGGGCCACAACACACTGCAGCACACCAGAACTGCAAAAAGAGGAAGAGGAACACCTATACAAGGTATTCGCCAAAAACGGATACCCGCGCAATTTCATCTACAGATGCCTAAGGGAAAGACAACAGAACGAGGACATGCCGCAACCCAAAGGACTAGCCACACTACCATACATCAGGAACATTTCTGAACTGACAGCCAGACTACTGCGACCACTAGGACTTATAACAGCACACAAACCAACAGCTACCCTCAGACAACAACTCACCAGAACGAAGGACCCGATACCCAGCATGAGCAAAACTAATGTAGTGTACAAAATCCCATGCAAGGACTGCACAAAACACTATATAGGACAAACAGGAAGACAGCTAATGATCCGCATTCATGAACATCAACTAGCCACGAAACGACACGACCAACTATCCCTAGTAGCCACACATGCAGACGACAAGCAACATGAATTCGACTGGGACAACACTACCATTATAGGGCAAGCCAAACAAGAACAGCCAGGGAATTCCTAGAAGCATGGCACTCATCCATCAACAAACACATCGACCTGGACCCAATATACCGGCCACTACTGCGGACAGCTGAAACTGACAACCGGAAGCGGCAGGGACAGGCCACTATATATGCCGGAGGAAACACCACAGGAGCGCTTCACAGGAGGCTCCCAAGCACTGAGGATGTCACCTAGACAGGGGACGAAACGTTTGCAACAAAAACTTCCAGCTCGGTGAACAGAACCACAGCAACGAGCACCCGAGCTACAAATCTTCTCACAAACTTTGAGTATATATTACTGTTTTTAAATGTTGTGATAGCTGGAGGCCTGTCAGGATTTGAGGATAACCCCTTTTACAAAACCCACCTAAGTTTACATGGGAACCGAACAGTCTGTTACCCACTGGTGTGACTGGTCGAATCCCTATTTGTGGCCACCCCTGTGTGCACCCCTCGCGACTTATACACAATAGATACCTCGGACATGCCATGTAAGGGACAGCTAGGAAAATAAATAAGGAGACTCCAGGGTAGGTCTGTGGAATTGGTCATGTCCACTGGCCCATAGGGTCAGGCACCCCAACAGAGGGAGGGAAAGACCTATTTAAACATCCCTGATTACCCACTCTGTTTCATGGGATAGGGATGGAGATGTATTTATGCCCTGGTATCTAGAAACAGTTCATGCATGCAGACAAAATGTACTCACCAGCACTGTACAATCACCCGAAGATAACTTACCTGCACCTACAGCGAATGGGCATGCTTGAACGCGACCACGGGAAGACAGTTTATATGTGGACAGTGCAATGGCACTCACATAAGCTCTGCCACATGGACATACCCATTAGATACCTACCAGCTGGGGGCAACAAATGGGGAGTCAGAGGCAAGATGGGTAGATAAACAGGCCCAGGAACAGGACACTGTATCCTACTGGGCAGCGAAGGAATTCAATTTTTTATTTAAGGGGATTTATACTACCGACACATCAAACCTCCTGAAACTTTTCGCAGTAGGAATGATAGGAGCCCTCACTGTATCATGCCTCAGCTGGGGACATGTTCAGAGAAGGATAGCAACCTGCTCCATCAACCAGGAATTCTGCTCTGATTAGCAGATCCCTACCATGCTGGGATCATCATTGGGATACAGATTTTTGGGATCTCTGTCTTTGGCGGGGAGAGCAGCAGGGGTCGTCAGCGCTAAAAACCAAAACTATATTGTGTGTGGATTGACAATCTTAGGGAACAATACACCAAAGGCTCTACAAGCAATCAATGGTGAATTGGTTGAACTCAGATTTTACGCACAGCAGACACATTACACGGTGGATTATCAGTCAGCCCAGTAAAGGGGAGTATGTACAAATCATTTGTGACAGTGTATAACCCATGTCATTAACGATACTTATAATATTACACAGGCGATCAAAAATATTCGGGACCAGCTAGATGACTTCAGACAAGGAGCGGTAGGAGGAGAGAGCTGGCTAGAATGGCTGATAGGCAAATCCTGGGGACCCTATTTGGCACACGGGATTGCTCTCCTTATATCACTTATACTGGTATTCTGCCGAGGCCTCAGGTGTATAACCTTTGCCGTAAGGTGCTCCTGAAGCGGGCCGTGTCAGGAGCAAGTGTCACCACAGAAGAGCCCCCAGTGAAACTCGCACTCCTTGACACCCCTCGATCTGGGGAGACCTTAGAAAAGGTCTACCTCCATATGTGAGTTGGGTGGTCTGCGGGAGATCTCCGAAGTCACCTCCTTGACCACAAAGGGGAGAGTGAAGTGGAGTTGACACAGGGCATGCTGACACGGGGCACACAGACACAAGCTAGCCGCTGCAAAGCACACATAGATACTGCCTGAGGCCAACAGGATACCAGCACAATAGACACAGAACAGAGATAATTAGTTTAAGGTGGGTGGAGGAAAGAATACACATCAGTAACATCTACTGCCCACCGAAGTGTCTGAGCCCAGCCACCACCTTCAATAGAAATGTTAACTGCCTGATACTGCTTGTGTACAAGTATTAATACCTTCGATTTGCAAAACGATCTTCCTTCTCAGGAAGAACGATCACGACCAATTCCTGCAGCAATGGACTTCTGCGTAGCTGCTGAAACTGACAATGACTCTGTAATGTTTTCTGTAAACAGACCATGCTGCACCAACAAAGACCCGATACCTGGACCATTATACCATGAAATGTATAAAACATTGTGACATGTGCTCCGAGGGGGAGAGAAGGCTCACAGCTGACAGCCGTGCTGCCAGAAGTCCCTCTCTCTCCCTGGAGCTCTGGTTTCTTTGTACAATAAACTCCGTCATTGAATCCCAATTCTGACTCCGAGACTGGTGATTTCCCCACAACACCTCTCGATCTTTCCTATTAATATACCCATCCAGTTGTCTTTTACATGATCTCCCAACTCCTGTACTCAATACTCTGACCAAATGCCTTCTTCACCAACCTATCTACCTTGAGACTCTACTTTCAAGGAACTATGAACCTGCACTCCAAGGTCTCTTTGTTCAGCAACACTCCCCGGAACTTTACCATGAAGTGTTTAAGTCCTGCCTGGTTTGCTTTTCCGAAGTGCAGCGCCTCATATTTACCTAAATTAAACTCCATCTGCCACTCCTCAACCTATTGGCCCATCTGGTCAAGATCCCATTGTAATTTGAGGTAACCTTCTGCACTATCCACTACACCTCCAATTTTGGTGTCATGCAAACTTACTAATGTTCACCTCCTATGTTCACATCTGAGGCATTTATATAAATGACAAAAAGTAGTGGACTCAGCACCGATCCTTGTGGCACACCACTGGTCACAAGCCTTCAGTCTGAAAAGCAATCCTCCACTAGCACCCTTTGTCTAGAGCTAGTTCTCTATCCAAGTGGCTAGTTCTCTCTGTATTCCATGTGATCTAACCCTGCTAACCAGATTACTACGAGGAACCTTGTCGAACAAATTACTGAAGTCCATATAGGTCACATTCACCGCTCTGCCCTCATCAATCCTCTTCAAAAACCTCAGTCATGGAATAGTGGAATAATGGAAAAGGAGAATTGAACGAAACCAAGTTAAAAAGGGATTGGAGGAGGGATCTAAGATGGCGACGATCTGAGAAGATCACACTGCAGAGCTTCGCATCGCAGCAGGATGGTCCTTTAACCCACCCAACCCAGGTCATCAGGATTTCTTGCGGCGTTGGAAAGATCGTGGAGCCCCAAGAAACATTTAAAAATTGACTTACCTGTATTTTCAGCTGTCCAGAAATGCCTAAAAAGGGAGGAGTATCTGAGGCCGGGCCTGCAGCTCAGCCTGCAGGAGCCTCGGAGCCGATTACTCTCCATGACCTGGTGAACCAGCTCTCAAAATCTCGCGAGATGTTAGGGAAACAGATTGAAGAGAAGCTGGCTCCAGTCTCACTCATGCTGCAGAAGCATGAGCAGCAGCTAGGAGACCTGGAGAAGAGGATGGATGAGGTGGAGCACAGGGTCACAGAGGTGGAAGCTGATGCCAGTTCATTCAAGGAAGAGATCCAAGCCCTGAAGACGCAGGTTCGTAATTTGCGTGACCAAGTGGATGATCTTGAAAACAGGGGCAGGAGAAAAAACATTCGGATCATCGTTCTGCCTGAGGGTAAGGAAGGTGAGCTGCCTGCGGAATTTGTTGAAGATTGGCTTCCGAAATTCCTTGACTTGGAGACTGGCATGAGAGGATTGAAGATAGAGAGGGCTTACCGGGTCGCAGCACAGAGGTCGGGTCGAAGTCAACGCCCTCGTCCTTTGCTGGTGCGGTTCCATCATTACTGGGATAAGGAGAGAGTCATGGAGGCTTCCAGACTCCAGGGGAAGGATCCAAAGGCCCTAATTTACGAGGGGTCTAAGATCATGTTTCTTCATGACTTTTCAGCGGCGGTGATCCAGAAACAAAAATCGTATGATGGTGTCAAGAGAAGATTGAAGGAGCTTGGGATTCAGTACTCCCTGAGATATCCGGCAGTGCTTCGGATCACCTTAGATGGATCCATGCATCTCTTTGACACATCGGAGAAGGCAAGAGACTTTGTGGACAAACCAACCTAATTTAAACAATTGTAGTATGTATAAACATTGTTGCTTGGGTATGCGTTTATCATTCTGTAAAAGAAATGGAGGAAATCTGGTTGGAGCTTTGTTTTTCCCCTTTTTTTCCCTCTATTGATAATAATTTGGTTCAAACTATGTCTGGCAGTAGTTAAGATGTACATTTTAAATTTCTAAGTTAGAACATACCAAAGGATGGGTGGGGTATTTATTCCACCTTTTTTTATAAAAGAATGTTTTTTTATTCATATTGATATTCTATGGGGTGTTTATTCTTTTTAGCTTGTGCTTGTGATGCGGTTCTAGCTGGGAGAAGTGAAGGTGGTTGAGATGGTTAGATGCCTATTTATGGGCAGTTCGGGACGGGTAGTTGCCCCCTCCGGGCAGGGGATGAGTTCCCCTACTCAGCGCTATTGGCGCTTTATATGTTAGTTTGTTTTCTGATTTTTGTTGTTTTTTATTTATAATAATTTTGTATGTTTGTTAAATGTAGTGGTTTTAGCTCATGTAGTTTTTACATTTGGTGGACCATGCAATACTAAGGCTCAGCAATTTGTGGTTCGGGTTCCTCCTCTCTGGAATTTAAATGTAATTGCAGAAGATTATGGCTAATGATTTGATTAAATGGTGCACCTGGAATATCAAGGGAAGTCACTCACCATATAAGAGGAAGAAGGTACTCTTGAGTCTTAGAAAGGAGAAGGTGGATATTGCTTTGTTACAGGAGACACATTTGGATGACAAGGAGCATCTGAAATTACAGCAGAATGGCTTTGACCGAGTTTATTTTTCATCATTTAATACCAGTAGGGGAGTGGCTATATTGGTAAGGAAAAATCTCTCATTTAAATTGTTGGAATGTGTTAAAGACAGATACGGGAGGTTTATAGTTCTTAAAGTCTTAATAAATGGGGAAGAATATGGCATTTTAAATGTTTATTGTCCCCCAGCTCATCCTCTTAAATTCTTGGTAGATGCTTTTTCTAAACTGATATGTCTCAAGTCTCGGCACATCATTATAGGGGGAGATTTTAACTGCCTCATGGACCCCAGAGTAGACAGGTTGCCTAAAGGTCCCTTGATACCCTCTGCAAAAACTAAACAGTTATTGGGTTTGTGTGGGGAATTAGGATTGGTGACATCTCCTCTCTTAGGGAGATGTCGCCACCCTACAGGTAGGGATTTCACATTTTTCTCCAATATGCACAGATGTCACACGAGGATTGATTTTTTTCTGACCCCTGCAGTAACCCTGGATCTGGTGGCATCCTGTACGATTGGTAATATTGCCATCTCTGATCATGCTCCAGTGTACCTCATGGTTAAAATTAAGGATGTTACAGTGGATTCAAGGTACTGGCGAATGGACCCCTTTATTCTCATGGACAGAGTATTTCTCTAGGGAATTTCAGGCATTCCTAGACATCAACATAGGCTCGGTTGATAGCTCATCCGTTCTCTGGGAAACTGCCAAAGCTTATGCCAGAGGATTAGTTATTTCATATTCCACCAGTAGGAAGCGGCAGAAGGGTGAGCAGCAACATCTCCTTGAAGCATGGTTGAAGGCAGCCAAGAAGGCCTATTTTGACAGACCCTCGTTGGTCAAACTACAGAGGATTACGGCACTGCGGTCTGCACTAAATTCCGTGCTCACGCAGACGGCAAAGAAGAAGCTGGCTTTTGCAAAGCAAAGATTATACGAGCATGGTGACAAGCCAGGCAAATACTTAGCATACCTTGCCAGAAAGAGAAGTGCCCCACAAACCATTACAGCGATTAGGGAAGGGTCTGGGAACCTAACATGTGATTCTAAAAAGATTAACGTGGCGTTCCAGAGATTCTACCCTAAGTTATATCAGTCTGAGAATTGTGAGGAGGGGCAGGCCAAAATGGAATCCTTTTTTAGAGATCTGAAGTTCCCGGGTGTGACTCCCGAACAACAGTCCTTTCTCAATGCCCCATTATCAGAGCAAGAAGTGCAGGAAGCTGTGAGGCAGCTTCAGAGTGGAAAGGCGTCCGGTCCTGATGGACTTCCCAGTGAATTCTATAAGGAATTTATAAGTATACTGAATATGTTTAATGATGCTGAATATGTTTAATGATTCATACAGTCATGTTTGTCTCCCACCATCTCTGAGAGAGGCCAATATTTCACTTATCCTTAAAAAAAGGGAAGGATCCGGAAGACTGTGCTTCATCTCGCTCTTAAATGTGGACTTTAAGATCCTCTCTAAGGCTCTTGCGTTAAGGCTGGAGACTGTGTTACCCTTATTATTAAAGAGGATCAGACGGGCTTCATAAAGGGTCGCAGATCCTCCAATAACGTTAGGAGGCTGCTTAACGTAATTCAAGCATGCCAACAGCAGTCAATACAGGGATTGGTGATTTCTTTAGATGCAGAGAAGGCATTTGACCGAGTTGACTGGCCGTACCTTTTCTATACTCTAGACCGGTTTGGTCTGGGCGAAGTTTTCATAAGATGGGTAAAGGTTCTCTACAGTGTACCTCTCGCTGCGATCATTACCAACAGGGTACGATCAAGCAATTTTGATATTTCTAGGGGCAGCTGGCAGGGCTGTCCCCTTTCACCATTACTTTTTACGTTGGTGATTGAACCGTTGGCAGAGGCCATTCGTGGGGATCTCAATATATCAGCTCCAGAGGTGGGGTCCAAATTACATAAGATCTCGCTGTATGCAGACGATGTTTTAATTTTATTGATAAATCCAGTAGTCTCAGTACCTTGCCTGATACAATGCATTCATGCGTTTGGCGGTTTTTCAGGGTATAAGATTAATTTTGCTAAATCAGAGGCTATGCCTATGGGTGGTCTTACGAAAGAGTTGGCTCTTGAGAATGACTATGAATTCCCAGTTAGGTGGTCACAGGGGGGTTTGTGTATTTGGGCATATTCATTACTCCAGTTCTGGATTGGCTGTTCAAAGCCAATTTTACTCAATTATTTGAAAAAATTAAACAAGATCTCCAAAGATGGGAGGCACTTCCAGTCTCATGGTTGGGTTGGATAGCGCTTATTAAGATGAATATTCTCCCTCGTTTGCTATACCCTATACGGATGCTCCCCCTGATTTTATATAAACAAACACTCAGGAGACTGAACGGTTGGTTCAGCTCCTTTATCTGGCACCGTAAACGGCCCCTCATTAAATTAGCCAAACTACAGTTGCCTCACAGATTGGGGGGGAGTAGACCTTCCGGACATTAAAAATTACCAATTAAGCATGCTCTTGACCTACGTAAGTGATTGGGTTTGTGGGGACCCTCTTTCAATATGGCTAGATATTGAAGTCTCCCAAGCAAGGTGCCCCCTTACCAGTTTGCTGTTTTTGGACAAGGTGAGGACAGTTAGGGAATATTGCCAAAACCCAATAGTCATCAATATTGTTAAATCATGGAGGGCAATTCGGCAGAGGGAAGGTAATATTGGCAAAATATCTTTGTTTACACCTTTAGTAGGTATGCCGAGTTTTCAACCAGGTATGATAGACTCAGGATTTAAACATTGGGCAGCTAGAGGTATATCTTGCATTGGTGATTTATTTGAGGGAGATGTAATGATGTCCTTCGATCAGTTAGTACAGAAGTACGAGTTACCTAATAGAGACCTCTTCGGTTTTTTTCAAGTTAGGGATTTTATTCAAAAAAAGACCACACTTTTGACTGATCCCTACAAATCTGACATAGAAAGAGGGGTACTAAGGGCTAAGAGTACACTCTCTGTCAGTACTCTATATCACCAATTGGGGGGTGCCACCTCAGATGAGTCTGATCGACTCTGCAAGATGTGGGAAAGAGAGCTGGGTGTTGAAGTTTCTTCAGAGGCATGGGAGGATATTTGGGAGAATGCAAATAAGATATCAATTTGCAATAGGACCCATGCTTTACAGTTGAAGATTCTCCACAGGGTCCACTTAGCCCCAGACTATTTGTCAAAATTTAAACTAGGGGTATCTTCAGCATGTCTCAAGTGCAAGGTCTGTACGGGTACTCTTACCCATTGTCTTTGGTCTTGTGACAGACTTCAAACATATTGGAGCGCTGTGGTGGGTGCAATGGAGAGGATTTTAGGTGTAGGGGTGGAGAAGGACCCTATTTCGCTCCTTTTGGGCCTACCCATTGTATTTCCTGCAGACTTGCATAAGGAAAAACTTTTCAATATTCTTACATTCTGTGCAAGGAAGGATATCTTGCTAGGTGGGATATCAGAAAACCCCCCAGGCCTGTCGGTTTGGCGGAAGATTGTTATGGAGCATATTCCCCTGGATTTTCTCACAAATATGGTACACCACAAAACTGAGAATTTTTACAAGACATGGCAACCGTTTTTGAAATACCTGGACACAAATTTATCTACCACACTAACAAGGGCTTTTATATAGCCGTAACTATTGTGTTTCATGAGTCCAATATCCAGGGAGGAGGAACTGTGAATGTATGAGTGTTTTGTTTGGCTGGGCTGAGTTATTACTATTTATTTGTTTGTTGTTAGGTATTTATTTAGTTAGTTAAATAGCTAGTTTAGGTTTTTCTTTAATTTTATACTTCTCTATATATGTTTATACATTCATATAGGAGGGTGGGTTGGGTAATTTTTTTTATTATTTGGGTTTAGTTTTGTACTATTTTGAATTGCATTGTTTTGTATTTTTGTAATATTTTAAAATCTATTTTTTCTTAATAAAAATATATTATAAAAAAAAGCACAAAATGGAATTCAGGACAATCCAAATGTTGAAAATAGTGCAATTCATAAATTAAAGTATCAATCTGAAAAAAAAAGGGGTTGGAGGCAAATGTAGCAATGTGAAGTAGAACTGACAATTATGAAGAAAAGTCACTGGACCAGAAACATTAACTGATTTCTCTCCACAGATGCTGCTAGACTTGCTGAGATTTTTCCAGTAATTTCTGTTTTTGTTTCCTGAACTTAGTACGCAGGTAGGAAAGGCATTTCGAACAAGCGATGCAGGAAAACTCAACGGGAATCCCAGAAGTTAGCAAGGCTTTCTGCCCATATCACGCTGGCCTGGAAGCAGCATGTAATACACAAAGAAAGGTCAATTTGACAACAAAATCTAGCAAAATTTGACAAATGATATTTATCTGCAAAAAGTGTAAAACCCCCAAGTAGCTTTATTCCTGAAGATCAAACGGCATTCATCTTGTTGTTGTGGATTCTTTATACTGTACTTACTTGCGTCTTCTGATTGTCTGCAAAGAAAGTTTACGAACTTTGGCTCGGTTTAGTTTTTGTTCCTCTGATAATCTTTGTCGTTCTTCATCCAGTCCTTCCAGTTGTGTTTTTATATTTCTACCATAAATGGGAGTTAAGAATAAAACAGGAATAACAGCCAGTGCATATTTCTCAAAATGATATATCTAGCTAAGATATTGAACATGTTTCTTTAAGTCAAGAATTGGAATGCTGTTTTTCCCAATGTGTCCATTTTGCTATCACCTTGTTTGAAAGAGGTGCTTTGCAGGTTTAACTGAAATATACTTTTTATTCTCCAATTTTCTTAACTGTAGACACAGGGGTTTCAGTCTGGATTTGATCATGAGCTGGGAGCACTTACAATGAATATAAAAGGAACTGTCTTCCAGTCTTAGGTAAGATTCAGAGAAAATGCTTAACCCAAAGTTTGGAAGGAAAGAGGGTGAAAAGGAAAAATGTCAAGTAAAACAAAGGTTCAAGTATTAGTGTGCAGGTAATTGACACAGTAACTCAATACCTGTGTCCAGTTTAGTGTTGGTTATGAAAAGATAGTGCTGTAATTGAAATTTGAGGACATTTACGATCCAAGCCTCTTGACAGCATCATCCGTATAGGTCAGCACTGCAGCAGGTCTTGGAAGAAGCGCTGTCACGTTTTTGGCCGCAGCAGATCATTACTGTCTCTATACTATGGGTTTTCCCATTTCTAGATTTGTTACTTTTGAAGGGGGTTTCATGGTTGATGTCCCATCGTGACCATTCCCTGAAGATCCCATCACTATCAGAATCTTCAGGTGTGCAAGCACCCGTGCTCTGTTTAAAGCCTGGGGCACAACAGTTCAGATGCCTCAAGCCAGAAGCTACCTTGTATACTGTCCTCTTGGAAATTTTCAGTAAGAGAAGTTGACCCTGCTTTCCAGATAACAACCTGGAGGCCCTGGCCAACAGAGTGATCAAAAGAAGGACCATCAGAGGGGGAGGCCAAGGCACCAAAGACAGTTGTCCTGTCACAGATACCGGCTCCAGGTCAGTGCTGTTTCCAGGGCTGACAAAGGAACTTCTGCACTCTATCTTGTTTCTGCACACAAATCTCTATGACAAACCTTTCCAATGCTCATGAACTGCCAAGTTTACTATTGCATGCAGCATCTTCAGTCAATGGCTCTTACTTATCTCATCCTTCACCACTGCGAATTTGTCCTGCCCTGTGGCAAAATAGTGATCAAGTTCACAGAGATTGGCAGCCTCCAAGTGAGAGGAAAGTGAATGAGTACTAAGAAATTAATCGAAGCACCATAAGATGCATCCTTGTGAAGATGCACTGGATGGCTGTCCCTGGAAACAAAGCAACCCAGTCAGAGTAGGCAAGTCAAAGATGTCCCTGAGCTCTAAAATGAAGTCCTGAAGTGGATTCTGAATTGGTCCAAGATCAGCCAGAAAAATATGATGAGGCTAGTAATTTCCCAATGCCAACCTCAGTGGGTGGAAGGTGGATGCTGGTGAAGCAAAATGGAGGCCAGATGAAGCAAATTAGATTAGATTCCCTACAGGAAGTAAACAGGCTATTTGGTCCATCAAGTTCTCACTGACCCTCCAAAGAGTAATCCACCCAGACCCATTCTCCTAACCTATATTTACCCCTGACTAATGCACCTAACACTATGGGCAATTGAGCAAGACCAATTCACCTGACCTGCACATCTTTGGATTGTGGGAGGAAACCGGAGCACCCAGAGGAAATCCACGCAGACACTTTAAGAATGTGCAAACTCCACACAGCCAGTTGCCTGAGGTGGGAATTGAACCTAGGTCCCTGGTGCTGTGAGGCAACAGTGCTAACCACTGAGCCGCCATGCCACCCTCATGGTGAGTTGCATCTGCCAGGAAACTGCTTTGACTTTCAAATCAGGAACTGGTGCTGTCCAGTTTCTTGAGAGAGAGGGGAGAGTTGCAGGGTACAGAGAATAATAATGCTAATAATGAGATGCAAATGAGAAATAAAGTGTCTGCTGCTTATTAGCAAGGATCAGAACTTGCCGCTGAGACTCTAAGGGGAAAACTGGAACATTTTTTCATCAATGAGATTCTGACTTATTCCAATTTCACCCTTCTTCCAACATTTCTCACCATTGCTGACACCATTCAAGGGCTGGGTAAATTCCACCTGACCGCATTCGTTCTTTTATGGGATATAGGGATCATTGGTTTTGCCTGCAGTTGTTACCCAATCCCTGACTTTCTCAGCCATTTCCAAGGGTTAACCGCATGGCTGTGGATCTGGAGTCATACAAAGGCCAGACTAGATAAGGAGGCAGATTTCTATCCCCAAAGGACACGAGTCAATCCAGAGTCTTGAAAATAATCGATAATAGGAAGGAACAGAAGTAGACTGCTCAGTCAACTGAACTAGCTTCACCATTCAACTAATCATGGCTAATCATCTACCTCAATGCCACTTTCCATATCCCTTGATGTCATTCATCTCCAGAAATCCATTGATTTCTGTGTTGAACTTGTTCAATGATTGAGTTTCCACAACTCTCTTGGTTAGAAACTTCCAAGATCTATGTTTACCTGTAGACACAGGTCTGGTGAGGACTGGTGATGAATGAAGTGCACAACATTTCTTATGCAGCCTTCCTTGCTTTGCTGTCTTTCATTAATCTTCCTTCCTTAGAAACACTGGGAGTCAATTTCATGGGAGCATAATTTTAAATCAATACTTATACAACCAAACATTTGTAAGCAGTTTGCATTCACCCACAACCTGTACTAAAAATGTTCAGTTACCCTGTCTCCGATGAATGGGCCTTTAATTAAATTGTCCAATTGGTCCTGAGTCCAGTACTGGACTACTGACCTTCAGCTACAATTTCCAGGTACCACGGTCTCCAGCCAGGGGTCACTGATTCTGTCCAACATCACAATGGCCAGATGCTCTGGTATCAGATTCTAGAGTCAGTGACATATTCTAGAAATGTCCAGGGGTCCTGTTCCAAGCCTTAGTGTTAGTGAACCTTTTGCCACAATTGTCAGGAATTTACAGGGTCAGAGTTGTACAAACAAGAACAGACCCTTCTGTTGAACCACTCTATGCTGACCACAATCCCAAAATAAACTAGTCTCACCCGACTGCTCCTGGCCCAAATTCCTCCGAAACCTTTCCTATTCATGTACTTATTCAAATGTCTTTTAAACATTGTAATTGTACCCACGTCCACCACTTCCTCAGGAAGTTTATTCCACATGTGAACCACCCTCCATGTAAAATTTTTGTCCATGTCTTTTTTAAGTCTTCTCTTGCCTTAAAAATGTACCGCCGGGTCTTAAAATCCCACATCCTTGGGGGAAGACAACCACCACTGACTATCTATATTCCTCACTATTTTACAAACTTCTATCAGGTTGCCTCTCAACCTCCTATGCTCATGAAAAAAAACTCAGACTATTTAGCCTTTCCTTATAACTCAAATCTTCTGTACCTGGCAACATTTTGGTAAATTGGTTCTGAACCCTCTCCGGGTTAATAATATCCTTGCTATAACTGGGTGACCGGAGGTGGACACAGTAGTCCAGAACAGCCTCACCAATGTCCTTTACAATCTCAGCATGATGTCCCAACTCCTATACTCAAAGGACTGAGAAACTTTCTGGGCTTTTATAGCATAAATCTTTGAAGCTGGCAGGATATGTGGAAAATTAGTTAGCAAAGTGTTGTGTCTTATCTCACAGTTATGCATATCAGTACATATAACTTTGAGAGATATAATAATGTCAGTGCATCTTTAAAAGACATGATCATATGATTACTACAACATGTCATAGAACTTAGTGATATAAAGGTCTGACTTAACTTGGTTCACTTGAAGCATGATACATTGATTGAATGTTACCCTTTGTACTACATGCTACTCTTTATAACTGAATAACAACATTTACCCAGACATGGATGTACATGTGAATGTAATTATTTGTACATATTAGTTATGAAATGTTTCAATGCTATATTACTCATTAACTTGCTTCTTATGCCACATCAGGCAAAGTAACTGATTAGATTAATTAGATTAGATTTCTACAGTGTGTAAACAGACCCTTCTACCCAACAAGTCACACTGACCCTCTGAAGAGTAACCCACCCAGACCCAACTCCCTCTGACTAATGCACCTAACACCATGGACAATATAGCTTGGACAATTCACTTCACCTGCACATCGTTGGATTACTGGAAGCAAAATGCACACTGCAAAGCGTATGGGATCTTGGGCTTCATAAAGACAGAGATGAGGTGTCAAAGCCTGGAATTTCAATAAAACTCTGGTTAGGTAATAATTTAAATGTTGCGTGCACAGTTCTGACCATCAGGTTTTGGAAGAACCTGGGAGTCCTCAAAAGAAAGCAAAGAAGATGAATCAGAATGGTTCCAGAATGATGAAATTTAACAAAGTTGAGTTGAAGAGGCTGAAGTTCTACTTGAAAGTAAAGAGGTTGAGGGAGATCTGATGGTGTTTAAAGTTCAGATGTAGAGAAGTTATTTTTACCGTTGATTAATCTCAGTGTAATTTTCACAAACTAACAGCAATTCCACGAATTGTGGATTAAAACATATAAACGATAAACATACAATGACCCCCCGCCCCCATTACAGAGGGATACAGCGATGACAGAGGCCGCTCTCTCCACATGGTGACGCCGCCTCACAGCCCAGCGCCGGACAGCGGCCTCACTCCACAGCGGCCTCCCGGGCTCCGGCAGCTCACACACGGCTGGGCCTGAGACCCCCCCTCCCGGGGAAAGGCCGAGAGAGCGCGGAGAGATCCCCAGGCCCGGCCCGGCCCGGCCAGAACCGCCGCCGTGTTGAGGGTGAACAGGAGCCGGCTTCCCCTAGCAACCGGCCGTCACTGCCTCCTCACAGCCCTGGGGGGGGGGGGGAGGGGGAGAGAGAGAGGGGAGGGGGAGGGGGAGGGAGGGGGGAGGGGGAGAGAGAGGGGGGAGGAGGGGGAGGAGGAGGGGGAGGAGGGGGAGGAGGAGGGGGAGGGGGAGGAGGGGGAGGAGGAGGGGGAGGAGGAGGGGGAGGAGGGGGAGGAGGAGGGGGAGGAGAGGGAGAGAGAGGGGGAGGAGGGGGAGAGGGGGAGGAGGGGGAGAGGGGGAGGGGGAGAGAGAGAGGGGGAGGAGGGGGAGAGGGGGAGGGGGAGAGAGAGAGGGGGAGGAGGGGGAGGAAGAGGGGGAGGAGGGGGAGGGGGGAGGAGGGGGAGGAGGGGGAGGAGGGGGAGGGAGAGGGGAGGGGGAGAGAGAGGGGGAGGAGGGGGAGAGGGGGAGGGGGAGAGAGAGAGGGGGAGGAGGGGGAGGGGGAGAGAGAGAGGGGGAGGAGGGGGAGGAGGAGGGGGAGGAGGAGGGGGAGGAGGGGAGGGGGAGGGGGAGGAGGGGGAGGGGGAGGGGGAGGATGGGGAGGGGGAGGGGGAGGAGGGGGAGGAGGGGAGGGGGAGGGGGAGGAGGGGGAGGGGAGGGGGGGAGGATGGGGAGGGGGAGGGGGAGGAGGGGGAGGAGGAGGGGGGAGGAGGGGGAGGAGGGGAGGAGGAGAGGGGGAGGGGGAGAGAGAGAGGGGGAGGAGGGGGAGGAGGAGGGGGAGGAGGAGAGGGGGAGGGGGAGAGAGAGAGGGGGAGGAGGGGGAGGAGGAGGGGGAGGGGGAGGAGGGGGAGGGGGAGGAGGGGGAGGAGGAGGAGGAGGAGGGGGAGAGGGGGAGGGGGAGAGAGAGAGGGGGAGGAGGGGGAGGAGGAGGGGGAGGAGGGGGGGGGAGGAGGGGGAGGAGGAGGGGGGGGAGGGGGGGGAGGAGGAGGAGGGGGGGGGAGGGGGGGGAGGAGGGGGAGGAGGAGGGGGAGGAGGGGGGGGAGGAGGGGGAGGAGGAGGGGGAGGAGGAGGAGGGGGGGGAGGAGGAGGGGGAGGAGGAGGAGGGGGAGGGGAGGAGGGGGAGGAGGAGGAGGGGGGGAGGAGGAGGGGGGGGGAGGAGGAGGAGGGGGAGGGGAGGAGGAGGAGGGGGAGGAGGGGGAGGGGGAGGAGGAGGGGGAGAGAGGGGGAGGGGGGGAGAGGGGGAGAGAGGGGGGGGAGGGGGAGAGGGGGGGAGGGGGAGAGGGGGAGGGGGAGAGGGGGAGGGGGAGAGAGAGAGGGGGAGGGGGAGAGAGAGAGGGGGGAGGGGGAGAGAGAGAGGGGGAGGGGGGAGAGAGAGAGGGGGAGGGGGAGGAGGGGGAGGGGGAGGAGGGAGAGGGGGAGGAGGGGGAGGGGGAGGAGGGGGAGGGGGGAGGGGGGGGAGGGGAGGGGGGGGGAGGGGGGGGGGAGGGGGGGGGGAGGGGGAGGGGGAGAGGGGGGGGGGAGAGGGGAGAGAGGAGAGGGGAGGGGGAGAGAGAGAGGGGGGAGGGGGAGAGAGAGAGGGGGGAGGGGGAGGGGGAGAGAGAGGGGGGAGGGGGAGGTGGAGAGGAGGGGGTGGGGGGAGAGAGAGAGGGGGAGGGGGGAGAGAGAGGGGGAGGGGGAGGAGAGAGGGGGGAGGGGGAGAGAGAGGGGGAGGGGGAGAGAGGGAGGGGGAGGGGGAGAGAGGGTGGGGGAGGGGGAGGAGGGAGGGGGGGTGGGGGAGGGTGGGGGGGAGGGGGAGGGAGGGGGGGGTGGGGAGGGGGGGGGGGGGGGGGGAGGGGGGGGGAGGGGGAGGGGGGGGAGGGGGTAGGGGGGGGGGGGGAGGGGGAGGGGGGGGTGGGGGGAGGGGGTGGGAGGGGGAGGGGGAGGGGGAGGGGGGAGGGGGAGGAGGGGGAGGGGGGGAGGGGGGGAGGAGGGGAGGGTGGGAGGGGGGGAGGGGGGGGAGGGGGGGGGAGGGGGAGGGGGGGGAGGGGAGGGGGGTGGGGAGGGTGGGTGGGGAGGGGGGAGGTGGGGGGGAGGGGGGGAGGGGGTGGAGGGGGGGAGGGGGAGGGGGGGAGGGGGGAGGGTGGGGAGGGGGGAGGGGGAGGGGGAGGGGGGTGGAGGGGGGGAGGAGGGGGAGGGGTGGGGGGTGGAGGGGGTGTGGGGAGGGGGGGAGGAGGGGGAGGTGGGGGGGGAGGGGGGTGAGGGGGGGTGGAGGGGGGGGAGGAGGGGGTGGAGGTGGAGGAGGTGGGAGGTGGGAGGGGGGAGGTGGTGGGTGGGGAGGGGGGTGAGGTGGGGAGGAGGGGGAGTGGGGGAGTGGGTGGAGGAGTGGTGGGGGGGAGAGGTGGAGGGGGGTGGGGAGGTGTGGGGGAGGGGGAGGGTGGGTGAGGAGGGGGAGGAGGGGGAGGGGGGAGGAGGGGAGAGGGGGAGAGGGAGAGGGGGGAGGAGGGGGGAGGGTGAGAGTGGGGGAGGAGGGGGAGAGATGGTGGGAGGAGGGGGAGGGGGAGAGATGGGGGGGAGGTGGGGGAGAGAGAGTGGGGAGGGTGGGGGAGGAGGGGTGAGGGGGGTGTGGAGTGGTGGGGGTGGAGGGGGAGGGGTGGAGGGGGGTGAGTGTGTGGGGGAGGTGGGAGGGGGTGGGGGTGGGGTGAGAGGTGGGTGGGGGAGGGGTAGAGGGGGGGAGGAGGGGGAGAGGGGAGAGAGAGGTGGGGGAGGGGGAGAGAGAGAGGGTGGAGGAGGGGAGA